>NC_142490.1:12138906-12382652 GCF_965113065.1 Corylus avellana | reverse complement strand
TTTCAAAACTTAAACACATCACATCTTACTTTTTATTATAAGTTAAAATAGGTGTGTGAAAATACATACTAAAGGTTATACACCAGTAAATTACTGAACATGTATTTTTTTTTTTTTTTTTTAAATGTACCAAACATCTACTTAACGAAAAGTATAAAAGAAAAAAAAAAATAGCAAGAATGACACTTGAATTATGATGATCAAAATATTAATAAAAAATTAGTAGGAAACTTTGATATTGTTGATGTATACTTATTATATTGTAATGCAAATAAAACCCATAAAGTTCTAATAATTTCAGAAAAAATACAGAGTAAAATAAACAAAATCTTTTCTCTTCTTTTTAATACAAAATAAAACACACATTTCACTCAATATTTAATGCAATCAAATAAATTTCTCAAAAAATGCTAGAAAATTAGAGTAAATAACAAAAAAAAAAAAAAATCTGATAAAATATTCAAATGAATTAAAACAAAAAATCTTATTGGTGTCATACCTATTGCATTTCAATACAATGAAACTTTTTCTTCAAAAAAAAAAAATATATATATATATATATATATACAATGAAACTTTCTAGAGAAACAAACATAAAAATAATTAATTTACAGTAGTGAAAAATTTATACATAGATACACAAAGATAAATCCAAAAATGATATGATAAGCGTTCTACAAAAATGAAGAAGAAGCATTTTGGAAGGAAAATTCTTTTTGGTTACCTCTACAAAAATGAAGAAGTATCTATGTATCCATTTATACATAGATACCCTAGCATTTAACTCGTGTTATGCACAGGGTTCTTTATTATATTTGATTTTAAAACTTAAACGCATCTTCATTTTTTTTTTTATTATTAATTATAGGCTAAAATAGTCATGTTAAAAAATCAATCATTACTCTTTCAATAAAAAGATCACACACTAAAGGTTATATTTAAATACAAATAAAATTCACATAATTCTTAACATTTGAGAAAAAAAAATTATGAATACAAAATAAAAAAATAAAAAAAATAAAATCTTTCAATCAAAATTTAATGCAATCAAATAAATCATCTATCTTATTTCAATACAAATAAAACATATATAATTCCAAATATTAAAAAAAAAAAATGCAAAATAATATTGCTTTCAAAAGTAGAGAAAAAAAAAAAAAAGAAAAGAAAAACTTAGAAATATGCTTGAAAATCCAAGTAAATTACACAAAAAAAAAAAAAATCCATGAACATTCAAATGAATTAAAACATAAGACCTTTAATTTTAGTTTAATTTATATAAATTAGAATATTTTAAAGCATTGTTGGTTTGAAAAAAAAAAAAAAAAAAAAAAAGTTAAGAAGAATAATTACCTCCAAGTTGAATTTTTAGGACAATAGATTATGTTTTTGTTAATGTTGGAGAGTGGAGAAAGAGAAAGATAGAGATGGAGAGAAAAAAAAATGAGTGATATTAATGTTGAAGAATGGAGGGAGAGAGATTATTTTTTTTTTTGAAATTAAGAGAGAGAGAGAGAGAGAGAGCGAAATGTTGAATGAGAGTGAAAGACTTTGAGAGAAAAAAGAGAGAGACGATTATAGAGAGGAAAAAAAAAGGAGAGAGAGAGAGAGAGAGAGACGTTGAGAGAGAGGAAAAAAAGAAAGAATAAAAATATGAACCGTTCAATTTTTAACTGTTCAATTTTTAAAATAATGAGTTAAAAAATCGGTTTAGTCTTTAAAAAAAAATTGATCTTTCAATCAAGATTTAATGCAATCAAATAAATCATCTATCTTATTTTAATACAAATAAAACCTATATAATTCCGAATATTAAAATTAAAAAAAAAATACTTGGAAATCCGAGTAAATTACACAAAAAAAAATTAAAAAATTAAAAATCAATAAACATTCAAATGAATTAAAACATAAGACCTTTAATTTTAGTTTAATTTATATAAATTAGAATATGTTAAAACATTGTTGGTCTGGGAAAAAAAAAAAAAGTTAAGAAGAATAATTACCTCAAAGTCGAATTTGTAGGCCAATAAATTATGTTTTTGTTAATGTTGGAGAGTGGAGAAAGAGAAAGATAGAGATGGAGAGAAAAAAAAAAGAAAAAAAGAGGAGAGATATTAATATTGGAGAGTAGAGGGAGAGAGATTTTTTCTTTTTTTTTTTGAAATTAAGAGAGAGAGAGATGTTGAATGAGAGTGAAAGACTTGGAGAGAAAAAAGAGAGAGAGAGACGTGGAGAGAGAGGAAAAAAAGGAGAGAGAGAGAGATGTGGAATGAGAGTGAATGACTTGGAGAGAAGAAGAAAAAAAGAAAGAGAGAGAGAGAGACGTTGAGAGAAAGGAAAAAAAGAGAGATAGAAAGAGAACAAAAATATGAACCGTTTAATTTTTAACTGTTCAGTTTTTAAAATAATGAATTAAAAAATCGGTTTAGTCTTTAAAAAAAAGTGGTCTTTCAATCAAGATTTAATGTAATCAAATAAATCATCTATCTTATTTCAATACAAATAAAACCTATATAATTCCGAATATTAAAAAAAAAAAAAATCAAAATAATATTGCTTTCAAAAGTAGAGAAAAAAAAAAAAAACTTAAAAATATGCTTGAAAATCTGAGTAAATTACACCCAAAAAAAAAATCCACAAACATGCAAATGAATTAAAACATAAGACCTTAATTTTAGTTTAATTTATATAAATTAGAATATGTGAAAACATTGTTGGTCTGGTAAAAAAAAAAATAGAGAGAGGTTGAGAGAGAGGAAAAAAAGAGAAAGAACAAAAATATGAACCGTTCAATTTTTAACTGTTCACTTTTTAAAATAATGAGTTAAAAAATCGGCTTAGTCTTTAAAAAAAATTGATCTTTCTTTTTTTCTTTTTTTCTTTTTTTGAAAGAAAAAAAAAATTGATCTTTCAATCAAGATTTAATGCAATCAAATAAATCATCCATCTTACTTCATACAAATAAAACCTATATAATTCCGAATTTAAAAAAAAAAAAAAAAAAAAAAAAAAAAAAAAAAACCTTAAAAATATACTTGAAAATCTGAGTAAATTACACACACAAAAATAAATCTACAAACATTCAAATGAATTAAAACATAAGACCTTTAATTTTAGTTTAATTTATATAAATTAGAATATGTTAAAACATTGTTGGTCTGAAAAAAAAAAAAAAAAAAAAAAAAAAAAAAAGTTAAGAAGAATAACTACCTCCAAGTTGAATTTTTAGGCCAATAGATTATGTTTTTGTTAATGTTAGAGAGTGGAGAAAGAGAAAGATAGAGATGGGGAGAAAAAAGAGTAGAGATATTAATGTTGGAGAGTGGAGGGAGAGAGATTTTTTTTTTTTTTTTTTGAATTAGGAGAGAGAGATGTTGAATAAGAGTGAAATACTTGGAGAGAAAAAAGAGAGAGACTTGGAGAGAGAGGACAAAAAAAGGAGAGAGAGAGAGAGAGAGAGAGAGAGATGTGGAATGAGAGTGAATGACTTGGAAAAAAAAAAGAAAAAAGAGAGAGAGAGACATTGAGAGAGAGGAAAAAAAAGAGAGATAGAGAGAACAAAAATATGAACCGTTCAATTTTTAACTGTTCACTTTTTAAAATAATGAGTTAAAAAATCGGTTTAGTCTTTAAAAAAAATTGGTTCACGTCACATGTCGCGATTTGAAGGCACTTCAAAAGAAGGCTTCAGCTATTATATATGATATATGATATGCTTTGTATTATTTGTTTCCTTATTTGATTTAGACATTGATAATACTTAATTCAATGTGAATAAATAATATATAAATTAGTATAAAATTTAAGGGAAAAAAAAATGGAAGAACATAACCACTTTTTTTTTTTTTTCAATCATCCTTCACATTTATAAAAGTAAAAGAAACTAATTTTAATTCATACAGGAAAACAAATTAAGACGAAAAAAATCTACTCAATGAACATTGACATAATTAAAATAAATAAATAAATAAAAATAAATAAATAAAAAAACATCATACATCGTACCATAAATAATGATAGGAAACTCTTTCACTATCATTTCTCTTAATTCAATGTGAAATTTACAAAAGAAAATTAATCAATTTGAATAAATAATATATAAATTAGTATGAAATTTAAGGGATAACAATGGAAGAACATAACCTAAAGATAAAAAAACTAAAAATAAAATTTTAATATAATTAAAATAATTGTCTTTTTCTACTATATACGTTTCCCAATTCCTATCAAAACCTTGAAAACCAATGTCGTCCATTAATTAAGCATGTAAATAGATAAACAAATTACTCAATGAACAACAACACAAACTAAAAAATTATCAACAAAAAAATAACGATAAGAAACTCTATCACTATTATATCCTGAATTCAATGTAAATTTTAGAAAAAAAAAAAAGTAATCATTTGAATAAAAAATAATATAAAAATTATAAAAAAAACAGAAAAAAGGAAAAAAAAACAAAAAACAAAAACAAAAATGGAAGAACATGAGCACCGAAAATAAAGATAAAAAACGAAAAAAAATGAAAATACTAATATAATTGAAAATGACTATTCTAGCAAAAAATAGAAAAGAAAGAAAAGAAAAGAACTGTAGTATAATTTTTCATTGAGAAATAACAATTGAAAAATTCAAAAGAACTTTTCTAGCAAAATAAATAAATAAATAAAAGAATTGTACCATAATTTTTCATTAAGAAACAACGATTGGAAACTCTCTCTCGTCTTTATCCTGAATAGAGTGTGAAATTGACAAAGGAACATTGAGATATAAATAGAAAGCAAGATAAGAGAAAGGAAAAAGAAACGGAGAGAGAAATAGAGAATTTGAGAACATTTTGTTTTCTTCATTGAGAAATCAATTAAATGCATTCCAAATAAAATTCCTACATTTTAATTGTCTCACATTGAGATATAAAGAGAAAGCAAGAGAAGATAAAAAAGAAAAATAAAGAGAGAAAGAGAGAGTTTGAGAACATTTTGTTTTCTTCATTAAGACAATTAAATATATTACAAATAAAACTCATAAGTTTTAATGGTCTCACATTGAGATATAAACAGAAAGCAAGAGAAGATATAAAAAAATTAAATAAAGAGAGACAAAGAGAGAATTTGAAAACCTTTTGTTTTCTTCATTAAGACAATTCAATATATTACGAATAAAACCCCTATGTTTTAATTGTCTCATTAAAAAGCTAACATCTAAACGTTTACTTAACTCTTTAAAACGCCATGTGTTGCAATTCTAGGCACTCTCTAATAAGACCAGTTCACTAACAAAAAAATATGGGTTCAGGACACGTGTCACAATTCTACACACTCTTTAAGCCAAAACTCGGCTTATATATATAGCACATCCAAAAAAAACATTTAAAAACAGTACTTTCAAAGAGAGAGAGTTGAGTTCATATGGAGCTCACATGTTTCTGGTATTCAAGGATGCGAGGGAGACGAAGCAATTGGCCCTCTCCTTTTTTTTTTGAATTTTTTTTCTTTATTATGGTATATAAATAGTTAAATTCATATATTTTGGCTAAGAGTAATTCTAGATGACCTATTTGTGTCATACTAAGAATGATATGGCTATTAAAATCACTCTTTGATCAAAACTTAAAAATGATCAATCACAAGCTCAATGGTGATTTTCATAACCACATCATTCTTAGTAGGACACAAGTAGGTTTCCTAGAATTATTCTTTGGTAGTCCCCAAGGGGTAACTCATTCGGCTATGTAATGCGCCTCATGAAGCGCAGGTCACTAGTTTGAATTCTCCCTCCCCATTCCTTTGTGTGGACATGTCAAAAAAAAAAAAAAAGTATTACTCTTTGGCCAAATAATTAAGCTTAGCCCCTTCCCATAAAAAAAATAAATAAATAATAAAGGCCCTTGGCTTTATTATAACAAAAATCATTGTATACCCAAATCTATTATGAGTAACAATCTAAATCTGTCATTACAAAAATTTGGCACGATGAGAAATAGCCTCCAAGAGCAACATAAAAGAGTTTTAAAAGCAGTAAGAGCTGTTGTGATGTTATAAATATTGGTTTTTATTTACCTATTAATTTTTTTGACCATTTGACAATAAAATCCATTCATGAGTTTTTATTATGAAAAAATTAGATATATGGTTGTTGGGGAATAAAAAACTTTTACAACCTATTTTTTTTAAGTGCTGGTTTTAATGTTTTTTACCGTTGGTTTTTACAATAAAAACCATTTGTCTTCAATGTAGAAGCTTTGTTGACCGTTTGATTTTGTTTGTTGACCGTTTGATTTTTTGTTGACCGTTTGTCTTAAATACATGGATTATATGGCTGTTGTTTTTTGACCATACACAAATTTCATGATAATGAGTTTTAAAAGAAAAAAGATTCCCCATGTCTATATAAGCATGTGTTTAACTTTGACAAAAAATTATCAAAAAATATTACTTTTAGTAAGATTTCATTTTCATGCTCCAAAAATTTTTTTTGTTACCAAAGAGAAAAATAGAGTTATTTGCTACTCAATTTTTTCATCCTCTTCAATTTGAGAAAGGGTTGTTCATTTGATCTTCGTTACTTGAAAGTGCATTCTTAACGAAGGTAGACGCTATAGTCTAATCCTGGGAGGTTGCGTGTCAAGAGATCCGATCGCACCGAGTTATACACTCCGGGAGGCACGAAATCAACCTTTAAGGACAACGCTCTTGCGTGATTCTATAGCTTTGTGAAATTTTTCCTTGCTCTATTTTTTATTTATTGTATTCTATTTATTTTATTGTTAATTGTTTGGATTAATATTATTTAGCATCAATAAGAATTTTTACACCACCCATTTAATTTTACAACAAGAGCAACAACATATGCTTGTAACAAAATTGAAGATGAGTTTCTCACTGATTCTTTGATGTTATACATCGAAAGAGAAATTGCTGTGAAATTTAATTAGATGATTTTCGAGATCTAAATAATGTTGGATTCCATTTTGATAGGTGTTTAAGTTAAAAATTGAAATATATTAAGAAACAAGTTTTTCTTTTCTTTTCTTTTCTTTTGTTTTTTTTTTATGTTAACACTGAATGGATAGTAATTTTATTTTTTATATATTAATGTAATCCATTGTTAATATATTTCTCATCTATGCTTTTATCCCTTTCAATAAAAAATTTATGGCTCCATCTTTGGATACACAAGATCTACCTGCTTGGAAAATGTTGGCCCCACAACTCCCCTCTCTAAAGCTAACGGAATTTCAATGTTATTTGAACATACTAATAACAAGAAGAAAAATGCTATATTTCTTTAAAAAAATTTAAAAAAAATTAAAAAATTTGGTTGTAAAATAATGTATTATCATTCCATGTGATCTATTGATTAAAAAAAAAAAAAATTGGTGTCCTGAATGTAATCAGAATAATCTTCCATCCAAATTTGTTCTGATTAGTTAATGGGCTATCGAATTTGCTTCTTGTTTTATTTGCTCCACGTTCCAAAATTGCAAACTATTTAGCACAATTTTGGCATCTTCAATCAGTTGTCCTTGGGTCTTTTCTCCTCAAAGCATTCACTACTTCCAATGCATCTCCTTCGAGTATCACATGTTGTAGCCCTTGATCTCTTATAAATTATGCCATTGTCCAAGCTCCCCAAACTTCAGCCACTGTATGTCTGTTCAAAATATACTATTTTGTAGATCACAATGAGGGGGTCCTTTACCACACCCAATGGGGGGTTGACCTTTCCAAATTCACATTATCATGATAATGCTCTCGAGGCTTAGTGATATTTTTTCAAAGTCTTTTTGTACATCTTAGAACACTAGCAGCAACTTTCCTAAATCTCATCTATATGTGATCGGTCTCAATCAAGAAGGAAATGTTGTAGTTAGTCTTTTTAATATATTTTATGATCATAAAGATTTCACTCACAAAAATAATGACAAGCTTCTCAATAAAGACAATGAAGAGACAATTCATACCTTAGGAGAGTTCGAGATAATAATTTCACATGCAATGCATTGAAGACAACATGTTAGAAGATATATAGGTAGATTGGAGATGATCAGTTGTAACCATTTATAATTGTAGTAAAAATTGTATGGCCGTATAGTAGCTATAAATATCAATACAATTATCCCACAAGATTCATGGGGAGCAATATGTAGTTCTCAAATCTCACAAGCCTAGCCCGAGGCCTCCCAAAAAAACTGCCTCGGTGAGAAGAGAAGAGCATGGATAACCTCCAAAGAATTCCCTTCCTTCAGAATAGGGAAACTTCTAAAAAATGCTACCCTAAATTTAGGGTAAGGTCAACCCTGAATACGACCCGATTTTTTTAACAAATCCTTTACAGTACTATTTGTTTCTTGTAATTCCTAATTGGCTCAAAAAAAAAAAAAAAAAAAAAAAATCCTTTACATTACCCACCAAAACAAAATCTTTATCATGCCTTGAAATCAATCCATCCAGAATGCATTGATGAGAGACATCCTATTTAGCATTTTGATTTTTCTCAGTATTTTTTTAACATTCTCAACTATGTGACATGTTCATTATTTCACCTTTATATCAATCTTAATTAACAAGGAAAAAAATTCAAGAATAAATTAAGTATGATAAGTCAATTGAAAATGCTAAATAGCATTTCTCAAAAGGATTGACTTAAAATATAATAATTTGAATTAGTAAATTGCTTATGTAAAATACAAAGGAGGAAAAAAAATGGCTTTAAAAATTTTCAGACGGATGCAATTAGAACTGGGCAACAGTAAATGTTTCTCACTTTAAATTTTTATTAATTTCATAAAATATAGAAACATGTGGAAAATATATCAAATGACTAAGAGGCTGTTTGGGAGTGCGTTTGAGGATCTTAAAAGTACTTTTAACACTCAAAAAGCCCGTTTGACAAAAAAATGTCTCGTTTGGTAAAAAAATTAAAAGCTCTTTTAGGGTCCAAAAAGCTTAAAAATTGCCAAAACGCACTTTTGGCAAAAGTTTAAAAATAAAGCTTTTGCCCAAAAGCTCTTTTTGACTTAAAAGCTCTATTTCTCAAACTCAAACAAGCTCTAATTAGATAGTAGGCCAATCGTGGCTGATTTCAAGTCTTCATACAGCTTTATAAACGATTTAAATACATATGAAGAATTTCGCTAAGTTCTCCTAAACTTTCATTGCATTTGTAATTACTCTCCTGAATTTCACGAACTTTCAATTTAACGTATTTAGGTTTAAAAAGTTTGCAATATCATGCCCTACCGTTGGGGTTTTGGGTTAAAGTATATATATATCATCTTCTAATAATCTTGTCAATATTAACAATGAGCAGAAAGATCACTCAAGTTATCTTTCCTTGGTAAGAGAAATGCTATTTTTTCATTTCCCAAACATCTCTCTCTCTTTCAATATATATATATATATATATATATATATGTATATATATAGATCACTTGAGTGATCTTTCTGCTCATTGTTATATATATATATATATATATATATATATATATATATATATATATATAGATCACTTGAGTGATCTTTCTGCTCATTGTTAATATTGACAAGATTATTAGAAGATGATCGACTGATTAAAGGCTTCCAATCTCGCAACATGAGAAGAACCCATCGAGCACAACATACAAATAACTAAAATTCTCTCTCTTCCCTTTTCCTCCTCTCCCACTTTGAATAAAAAATAAAAAACTAAAATTCTCTCTCATCAACTGAGGCTCAATACGCCAATTATTTAATTTGAAATTGAGGTAAACTGTAGAATTAAAATTAAAATTCACTTTCAAGTTCAAAATCTCTACTCTAATACTTTCTATATTAAATCACCACTTATAATTTGTGCTTCTAGTAAAAGATTAATTTAGTATTTAATTTATATTTTAACTCTCTCATGTGGTGTGAAAACAAAGAATTGATTGTTCTTGACTGCCAGCAAACTATTGATGGGTTTCATATGTGATTGAAGAAAAAAATACTAACATTGCTAATTGACTTGTTAAACAAGAATTGGGACTCGAAAACATGCTTTTATTAGCAATATGTGGGTGACATCCATCCTGGACATGCTATAAATTATAGAGAGCATACTACAATATTATTCTCAGTTAACAGCTAATTAGGGCTAACTAAATTACTAATGCAAACTTTCCCCTTCAAAGAAAAACCGAACACGTAAAGAAGAAATGTGAGCTTTCTAGCTAGTGCTAGGATGCAATGTGGCTTTGTCCTTTTTCTCTCTTCTTTTTTTTTTTTTTTTTTTTTTGGTAATTTGTCCTTTTTCTTTTTATTTCATATTGCAGGCCACAACTAATGCATTGAACTTCAAAGAAAAAACCAAAGTAGCTAAGAATAGATAGTAATTGGCTGGAGCCCAATATGTAGCTAAGAATTAGAACGACTCTAATACCCTAATACGAGTTCAGCTAGGGTTGTTATAACTTTTACTACAAATCATTTACAAATTAATATGATATTTACCATGTCAGTAACTAAACAATTAAATTGACCTGTCAAATTTTGTTGTTTAATTTTTCATTTATGTTGTGCCACATGTCACTCATTTGAATTGCCACCAAAGTTTGTAAAAAAAGTTGTAGTACTCCAATTGCATTTTTCCGATCACAAAAACAGTAAGTCGGGATTAATGGCAGAAAATGAGGATAGAGTGGGATCAAATTGGCAATGCTTCTTTGCAAACTCAATCTCACTATATATATATATATATATATATATATATATATATATATATATATATATATATCAAAGTGGGATTGCATTGGCAAAATCGATTTATACATATATATACGATTCATCACCTATCTCAAAAACTTAAGTTGATAGAAAAAAAATAAATTTAATCAATATATATTTCTCCATCATGTGCCCAACATATAGAGTATTTAATTTAAATAGACGATGAATTGACGAAGTCATAATTCGAACTCAGGACATCTGCATCTGATACCATGTTAAATCACCAATTATCTTAAAAACTTACACTTAAAAAAAAAATGTAAATTTAATCATTTAATCAATATTTTGACACCACGCTCTTGCTAGCTAGCATATGCATGAAAAATATTAGACTAAAACAGGAAATTGATGTTTGGAAGAATAAAGCAAATAATATTGGGATGGAGGAAAAGGAAGGTGGTCTAGACGGGGTGTATTGGTCGAAACCGTTTAAATGTAACGGCTAGTGGGCTCTCACATCTCACGAGCTTTGGGCAAACGTAAAACAAACTCTGTTGCCCTCTTCCTCCCCTCCATTACTCGTCTTTTAGACTTTATTCTCTCAATCCCTTCACGTCACCACATACCTCAAGGCTCAAGCCGCTCCCTAACTTCCAAGCCAGCCACGTCTCCTCGTCTGTTGGGGTTTGCGATTTTTTTGTATTCTTTTATATTGTTTTAAAAAATTTTAAATATCCCACCAAAAAACAAAAACAAAAACCATAAAAAAAAAAAAAAAAAAAAAAAAAAAAAATGGGGTGACTCGGAAACCACTCTTAAGGACTAAGGATAGCTCCACAACCTCCCAAGTGGTTGGGGTGGCTTGGCCACTGCTAGAAGCCTAGAAGTGGTTCAGCCATCATCTCTGGCAATTTTTTTTTTTTTTTTTTTTTCACTTTTTAAAATTTTTATTAAAAGTATTTTTCAGTTGGGTTGAAAAAAAAGTAAAAGTTGCACCAAAAATAAATTCAAAAAAAAAAAAAAGAAAAAAAAGTAAGTTTAACATCATGGCTAATTTACACCCTGAAAAACTCTAAACAAATAAATATAACAATTTATGCAGAATTAGCAGATATTTATCAAAGCAAACAATCACCAAAATATAAACAATCACACACAAGGATTTTGGTGACGAAAAAGAAACCTTTTAAAAATCGATCTAAAAGTAAAATCTGTCTGAGACAGTCAAACCCAGTAAATCACTATCAAAAGATTATCCAGAGATTACAGACACTAGGAACACTTACAACCCTTTGCAAGACTTTGGCTCTATAAGATCGACAAGCCTACAACTCGTCTTCTTGCTCACAATCTTCTTCAACGTGATTCTCCTTTATCGGACCCTTCCAATAGACTTCTCAATAAAGCTCAATGAAACTAATAATAATCCTCTAAGAGGAATAATCAGGCTCACACAGATTTTCTCTCTAAGTACAGCCTCTCACAAAACCTATGGTAGAATTTCGTTCATCTCTCTCTCTAAAAAGATGTATATATACCTCCAACAAAACCCTAGACCTAACACACTTAAAATCATGTTTTTGGGCCTAAAACTTACAAAGTGTCCGGACAGGGCCTTGCGGAGCAGAAACAGAGTTCCTGAAAATGCTGTCTGGACATGGGGAAGGCCTGTCCGGACAGGACATGCAATGGGTGAAACTGCATTCTGGAAATGATGTCCATCCTTGATCAACAGCTCTGATCGATGGGCGTTTGTAGTCCGATTGAGCTGAAATTTTGTATGGACATTCATGACACATGAATCTACATTAAGAACGGTGGAGATTGAATTCTGAGCGTTCTATATTAGTTTTTGATTCTGTGAACAGTGGTCTCTGTATTTTAGAACTGAATTAAGCCATCACAAGAATTAACACACCCCTTCTCCAATATTAAAGGTTTTTATGAATGGCTTAGCTAACCTTATGTGTATGGGATTAGTAGTCCCATGGGAATAGACTACTCCCAAGAATAGAATGTTTTTTGGTGATATATATATATATATATATATATATATATATATATATATAGAGAGAGAGAGAGAGAGAGAGAGAGAGAGAAATATAGAAGAATGAGAGAGAGTGAGAACGAAATTTAATCTCATAAGTGGGGTTTTTTGTGGCAATTTATACAATTAATTTAATGTCACATGAAAGGATTAGCTAAGCCACTCATTTTTTAGTGGCTTAGCTAACCCTATGTGTATGAGATTAGTAGTCCCATGGGAATAGACTACTCCCAAGAATAAAGTGCTACCAAACAAAACACTAGCTATACCTATTGTTAGCTAGGTCCAATCCAAAGGTCTATTCCGTAAACTAAACGGGGCCTAAAGGTTTTTATGAGTGGCTTAGTTAACCCTATGTGTATGGGATTAGTAGTCACATGGGAATAGACTACTCCCAAGAATAGAATGGTATTAAACAAATGACTAGCTATACCTAGTGTTAGCTAGGTCCAATCCAATAGTCTATTCCGTAAACCAAACGGGGCCTAAAGGTTTTTTTTTTTTTTTTCCTTCTTTTCTTCTTCCTTAACTTGTGTTTTAGAGGATTTTTTTTTTAAAAAAAAAAAATTGTAGAAAACAGACATTAGAAGCACAATTTTATTTCCTCTCCAGCAATTTATAAAGAAGAATTGCTAGCAAATATGTTTTTTGGTGATATATATATATATATATATATATATATATATATATATATATATATATATAGCAACTTATAATATAACGTGTAAGTTACTTCGGCTAGGAAAGCCCCCATTTGACAAACGGCTACTAAAAGCTTCTAGCTAGCTAGCTTGTCATGAAACTTTGATCTAGAGCCATGCCGAAGAAGCAAGAAATAAAGCTCAAAAAATGGCTATAACATTAGAGCTTCCCAGCTCATCTACCTCTAGCCCACATAGACCCTCGATCATCCAAACCTTTACATATCATATCATATATATATACCCAATATCAAGAGTTATACATAACAAGCTCTCTGTAGTGCCCTGAACCCTCACAAATTAACCAAAGCTGGTGGAGGGCTCTCTACGTACATCAACAATGGCATTCAATCATGCTGATCAGCTCTCTTTTGTTTTCGGCCTTCTTGGTATGCAGGCCAACTTTTCTTTTAGTTCATGAAATATAGTTATATACTCAATTAATGTTATTTTTTTATATTTTCTTTTTTGTTTCTCATTATATATATACAGGTACTATCGTCTCGTTCCTTGTATTTCTAGCCCCATTGTGAGTTCCCGATCTCTCCATGTATAATTTCAGCTTATATTAATGAAGCTCTCTCTCTCTCTCTCTCTCTCTATTATATATATATATATATATATATATATATATATATATATATATATATATATATATACTTTTTAATGATTTTTTTTTTTTTTTTTTGGCTTTATTTTTGCTATAGGCCAACCTTTTATAGGATATATAAGAAAAAATCAACAGAAGGCTTCGACTCGCTGCCTTATTCTGTAGCACTATTTAGTGCGACTTTAACCTTCTACTATGCCTTCCTGAAGACAAATGCACTTATGCTCATCATCATCAACTCCATTGGCTTTGCCATTGAATCCATATACCTCGTCGTCTACATGATATACACACCCGGGAGAGCTAAGGTACTCGTATTAATTAAATAATTAAATCTATCATCTTCTATCGTTTTTGGTATTTAAGTTGATATATAATATATCATCTCTTTCTCACTCTGCAGATTTATACAGCAAAGCTGCTTATCTTATTTAACATAGGGTTTCTGGGGTTGATCATACTTTCCACATCACTGATCATTCGAGAGAGTCATCTGAGGCTCACAGTTGTTGGATGGATTTGTGCCATATGTTCTGTTTGTGTTTATGCTGCTCCTCTTAGTGTCATGGTAATTAATTCTTACTCTATATATTTATATCCAAATTATTCACTATATATTTCAAGCATATATTTCTTCTTATTCTTCTTCTTGTTTTTTTTTTCTTTTTTTTTTTTTTTTTTTTTTATCAGAAGCTGGTTATAACAACAAAGAGTGTGGAATTCATGCCATTGTCACTATCATTCTCTTTGACAATCTGTGCTATAATGTGGTTCTTCTATGGGCTACTGATAAAGGATTTCTTCGTAGCGGTAAAGTTTGTGATTCCGTCAAAGCTTTAAGAATATCACCAGCAATTCTAGTTATCTTAGCTACTCAGAACACACATTTTTCTATTTTATCTATTACCATTTTAATGCAAACTTCAACATATTATTTATTTCACTCTCTACTTTTTTTAAATATTATTTTTAATGCATTTTTTATTAGCGAAGGAGAGGGAGAAAGAGACAGAAACAGAAAAAAATAAAAAAATAATAATTCAATGTGCTACACTTTCACATATAAAGTTCACTGTAGCAAAAATTTTACTTTGAAGCATATGTTGGAGGGCAAAATAGCTCATAATAGATAAATCAAATGGAAAATTTCAGAAAATCCTTCTGAACTTTCACTCGTTTTGACATTACCCCTCAAAGTTTAAAACTCTCAACTAAGAGTATCAAACTTTGAATTTAAGGAAAATTACACTTTACCTCCCAAAGTTTGGGACTATTTTTAATTCGACCTCCAATATTTCAATTTTTGCAATACACCCTCCCAAACTTCCAATTTTTTGCAATTCGACCAATGTTATCCCAAAATCTCCATATTGCTCCTAATTTTTTATTTTAAAAATAAATAAATAAATTCGGGGGTGCAAAAATGGCTAAATGCGAATTTTTTTAAAATTTTTTTTTATAAAAGATAAAAAATAAAAAATAAAAAAATTAGGAAAAATATGGGATGTTTGGAATAGAATTGATCAAATTGCAAAAAATTGAAACCTTGGGGGGTAGATTGCAAAAATTGAAATTTTAGAGGTAGAATTGAAAATCGCCCCAAACTTTGGGGGGGTAAAGTGTAATTTTCCCTTCAATTTATTTCAATCACCCTCGTCCAATAGAATTTTCCGTTAATTTTTGTCAAAATGCCCAAAATTTTGACAATATTTAACAACATATTTTAACAAAATATGGTAATCGAAAAAAATTGAAAGTTCGATATCCTTAATTAAGAGTTTTTGAACTTTGAAAAATAGTTTCAAAATGTGTAAAAGTTCAAAATGGTTTTATTAAGTCTATATCTTGTGAACCATTTAAAGCATCTACTGGAGATGCCCTTTTTATCTTACCCTTGCTTAATTATAATAAGTCGATCTATAATTAATCTGCTTATTGTTTGTCTTTCAGACACCAAACATACTAGGTTTCACATTCGGAACAGCTCAGATGATATTATACATTATTTACAAGGATTCGAAGAGACAAGTGGTGTTGCCAGAATCTATGCCACAACAGGATGTGCCAAATGGGATCCAATTGAGCTTAACAGAGATGACAATGGAGACTGTTGAGCCAAGTGAATCCAATGTGTAAGCCGAGCCGTGAGGGGATACAAATTATACAAAGACTCCATATCATACATACTATATTTTCAATTATAGCATTTATGCATCAAAACTAATTAATAGAGCCTGCCCGCAACCACGTCAACTATGGTCGGATTAAATATCTTTGTACTATGTACTATGTACTATGTATGTGATGGAAACCTACAATTGAATAATAGAAATATATTGATAATGGTAACTTTTTTCCGAGTAGGAGACTACAATAACTCTTTTCGAATAGGAGAAAACCACAAATGAATTTAATTAGAATTGAAAACAAGTCACAAGTTCTTAATAACTCTTTATTAATCGTTACTTACCGAAAAAAACAAATCTAAAGAACTACTTCTACCAAAGTTAAAAGAATACAACTTGACTAATTAATTAAAAGACTACTACTACTGCACGTTACGTTAAAAGAATATAATAAGGTAAATAATTAAGGGGAACTGGGACTCCCACACTACTACGTACTGCACTACACGTCCTTGGACTTTGCTAGAGATTGTAATGCCCTCAAAACTAAACCGATTAATCATATATATATATATATAAAAGTCAAATGACTCTCAGAAGTGCTTTAATATTATGACATGTGGCATGAACTCTTTTTATTTTAATGCTAAACTAGTTTTTTAAAGCATAATTTGTGAACCGATTTTTTAAGAGTTGACTGTTTTTTACTTTAAAAACCGGTTCATTAAATTAGCGTAATTAATGGCATTTAATTATATTTGAAGAGTTTTTCGTATAACAATTATTCAATAAATTAAGTATTATTAATGTCAAAATCAAATAAGGAAACAAATAATACAAATCAAACTATGTATTATTATGTTTAATCACTTTAATATGTATATAACATAATATTATATGTTATAGTTGAATTATTATTATTATTATTATAGTTGAATTAGATGAACTAAATGATAGGATGTAGAAACAAAATAGAAAAAAATTTAATTGCATTATTTTTAAAAATATATATAATTGTATATTAATTATTAATTGTATAGATTGTCGGATTTTTAGTAAACATAATGATTAGATATTTATTTTTGATTTCATTAGCAAAAATAATCTTTATTAATATATATATACATATGATTAGCATCTTACGAGCAATTATATATTTGACGTCCAAACCAAAGTGTAAAATCACAATGGGCATCTTGGGGCTTATTTTTGCTTAGTGTCCATTAGTTTATAAAATAGTTAATTATTCGATATAACATGCTTTTTATTTGATATTTGCCCGAGGCCTTTTTGCCTATGAGATTTTTTGTTTATTTGTATGATTTACCTGGATTTTCAGATATTGTTTTAAAGTACTTTTTATTATTATTATTATTATTATTATTATTATTTATGATTTTGAAAGCAAAAGAAGGCAAAAATTTATTTGATTATTATATAAAAAATAACTTCGAAACACCTAAGAGATAATTAAGATTAAATATAATGTGGGATGATTATTTTTGAGGAAAATAGTGGTTTCATTACTTAAGAGGAGCCTTGCTCAGTGTTTACAAAATCCCTAATGCAACTTGGGAAGTCAGTAGTCCATAGAATCTCCTGATTACATCGTAAAGCCAACTGTGCTAGCGTATGGGCTACCCCATTGCCAGAACGAGAAACATGCTAGACTTTCCAATCCATGCAAGAGCTCAGTCTCTGTTTGGCTGCCAGCAAGATATTACCAAAACTACCCAACCAGATTCCATCATTCTTCAATACATTCACTATCTCCAGTGCATCACCTTCAAGCACAATTCTCTGTAATCCCAGCTGATGACTGAGTTCCACGGCTCTCCAAGCTGCACAAGCCTCCGCCGTCGTTGGGTCCATGATGAAGTCCTTTGTCGCACACTGGGCAACCAGTAGCACACCCCCATGGTCCCTGACTGCAACCCCCACGCCCATTCTCATCTACACCACATCTAGTGAGGCATCCCAATTGACTTTGAAATATCCCTCCATTAATTTCTGCCACCTTACTTGTGGTTGTCTGAGCGTTGGAGGCCTCCCACCTAAATTGCAACCAACTTCGCTCTTCTCAAATGCCTCTAACTGCTCCTGTGACTGCCGATAAACCACTGCCGGTGGTGTCAAGGGACCCCCAAATACATACTTGTTGCTCCGAAGCCACAAATTACGAGCAATTGTCGCGAAGAGTTGTACTTCAGTTGGTTCCAATTTTTCCGTGAGATTGATGAAAATATTAGTGAAATCCTTCTCGGTGCCGCTACTTTTATGGATTCTTTTCGAGCTTTCAAGCCAAACATCCTTTGCCGAACCACACTCCCACAAGATGTGTCCCACACTTTCACCTTCCAGCCCATATATAGGGCAAAGTGGATTAGCGACAATTGAACATTTGTGAAGATTCGCTTTGGTCGCAAGAACATTTCGACAAGCCTTTCAGAGAAAAAGTTTGACAACTGGTGGTCCCCTTACTTTCCAAACAATTTTCCACATCGAAGACATCTTCTCCGCAGAAAAGCAGGATCCCTTTCCTCGCTCCATAATGGATCTTGCTAGATAATATGCACTACGAACTGAAAAGAAGCCATTCTTCGTTTCCTTCCATATCAGACGGTTTGGTTGACTGCCAAGGTAGATGGCCAAATTGCAAATTCTCCAAGCTTCCTCTTCGCTGAATAGATCATGGATCAACGAGCAGTTCCACCAAAGGGTGTGTGGGTCGAAGAGGTCACTAACTGTAGCATCCTTGTGTAACCCACTGACAGGGGTCTGGATAGAGCAAGTGTGAGGGCTAGGTATCCACCTATCCCACCATATTTTAATAAATCTCACATTCCCCACCCTCCACATTAATCCCTCCCCAAGTAGAGTCTTTGACTTCCAGATATTTCGCCAAGCGTAGGATGGCCTATGACCCAATTTCGAATCCAAAAAAGACCCCCCTCGGTAATATTTTTCCTGAAAGATTCTGTCCACAAGTGATTGAGGGTACTGTAGGAGTCTCCACTCTTGTTTTGCAAAGAGTGCGGTATTAAAATCCTCCAAATTTCTGAAGCCTAATCCTCCTTTCGCCTTTGCCATACTCAACTTTTCCCAACTAAGGTTCGGGTGAGGTTTTCCTTATGTCCCCACCAAAACCTCGCCATCATCGAGTTAATTCTTGAACATAAAGCCTTTGGTCATTGGAAAACACTCAAGTGTAAGTAGGGATTGCCTAGATCACAGCCTTCAGTAGTACATCCTTCCCAGCCTGAGATAAGAACCTCTCCTTCCAACCATTAAGCCTATCCCAGATACGTTCTTGGATTTTTTGGAAAGAGGGTGTCCTAGCTCGATCCACAAGGGCGGGCAAACCCAGGTATTTCTCATAACAAGATGATGAACCCACGCCTGAAACTGCAAGTAAATGTTCCCGGGTGCCGGCCTTCATGTTTTTGCTAAAGAAGATGGAGGTTTTTTCCATATTAATTTTCTGGCCTGAAGCTTCCTCATAAACCTTCAGTAACTTTTGTGTCTTCATCCATTCCGATAGAATAGCCCTGCAAAAGACTAAACTGTCGTCTGCAAAAAATAAATGGTTGATTTTCGTACCTCCCCGTGATATAGGAATTCCCAACAACTCATTGTGAAGTTCAGCTTGCATAAACAGGTTACTAAGGCCTTCTGCACAAATAATGAAAAGATAGAGGGATAGAGGGTCCCCTTGTCTTATACCACGGGTTGGAACAATATGACCCAGGGGTTGCCCATTAACCAGGATGGAGTATGAGACAGTTGTTACGCAGGACATAATTAAGTGAACCCATCTCTCAGCAAAACCCAACCTCTGTATAATCCCCTCCAAGAAAGGTCACTCTTCTCTGTCATAAGCCTTTGACATGTCCAGCTTGATGGCCATGTATCCTTTCTGACCTCCTAACCGACAATTCATGGTGTGTAAAGCCTCAAAGGCCACCAATAAATTATCAGTAATCAACTGCCCAGGAACGAATGCACTTTGTTTGAGGGAGATAATGTGAGGCAGAATTTTCTTTAAGCGGTTAGCCAACACTTTTGCACTCATCTTGTACACCACATTACAAAGACTTATCGGATAGTAATCCATCATAAACAATGGTGATTTTTTCTTAGGGACAAGGGGTATAAAAGTGTTCTTAGTAGCAGGGTCTAAAAAGCCAATATTTAAAAAAATCAAGTACAGTTGCGCATACCTCACGCCCCACAATGGGCCACGAGTTTTGGTAGAATCCCACAGCAAATCCATCCGGCCCGGGCGATTTTAGAGGATGCATGTTTTAAAGTTGTCTCCACTTCCCCCTGCTAGAAAAGGAGCTAAAAAGCTTGCATTCATCTCAACAGTAACCCGCCTCTCCAATCCTTCCAAACATTCAGCCACAGTGCTCACACTACCCGACATGAATAAGTGTTGGTAGTAATTAGTAAAAGCCGAATGGATTTTTGCCTCAGATGTCCATTTTTTGCCATCGTAATCTATAATACTATCAATCCAGTTATGTCGCCTTCGATGAGAAGCCCATGCATGAAAAAAAAAGGGTATTACGGTCACCATTTTAATACCAAAATTGTTTTGCTCGCTGCTGCCATTTAAGGTCTTCTTTCTAAAGCCTTCTCAAGCTTACCTTGAAGCTCCTTAATTTCTCCCCTGTTCTGGTGTGACTCATGCCTTTGTAATGCTTCTAGATGGGCAGTAAGCTGTTTGATAACCTCTCCATGTGCTTGTTTCCCCCTACTCCACCTGGCCAAAACTGCACAACAATTACCCAGCTTCTCCTGAATGTCACCCAGGCCGCAAACTGTGTTAACATCAGCCCTCCAGGCCTCTCCTATCACCTCTTGGTAATCCTCTTCCAAGACCTAGTTAACTTCAAACTGGAAACCACGTGAAGGTCGCCGTTACATGGAGGACCCGAGTATAGTGAGCAGCGGCTTGTGGTCGGAAGTGCGAGCAGCAAACACTCGAACTACCACCTCACGATACATATTACACCACTCTTGGTTGGCCAACACACGATCGAGCCTTTCCTTGGTGAAATTAGCATCTTCTCTTTTGTTATTCTAGGAGAACCGAGCGCCCCTATACCCCAGGTCATTGAAGCCACATTTCACTATAACGTCTCTGAATTTTTCCATTTGGCTCTCACGACGCAAGGAGGCTCCCCATTTTCCAGCTTGGCCTACTATCTCATTGAAGTCGCCCATGCAAACCCATGGACCCAAAAAGGTATTATTCAGATATTTGAGCAAATTCCATCCCTCATCTCTTTTACCAGGTTTAGGGTGCCTATAAAAACCAGTTAAAAACCAGTTGCCCTCTCGGGATACAACCTCCGCATGTATGTGCTGTTGGGAAAAAAATTTTATATAGAGATCATTGGTGTCATTCCATAGGAGAGCCAACCCCCCACTCCAACCAACAGGGTCAACAACAAATAAACTTGTGTACCCCAACTTCACACGTATTCTATCCATTTTAATTTAACACTCTTTGTCTTAATAAGAAACAAAAAGGTGGGTCTCTTATCCTTTACCAAATGGCAAAGGTCACGAACTGCCGAGGGATGCCCCAGCCCCCGACAATTCTAGCTTAGGAGAATCATTTGATCTGGCGGGGCTGCCCAGCAACCTCTGCCAAAACGTTGGAACCAGAATCCCGTGACAAACGTCCCTTCTTTGTACCTTTCCCCAGAAAAGACTCCAAGCTGGTTTGTGAGAACTTACGCTTGTTTGGAGTTCACGATCTCCTCAGGAAAATTTTCACCCCTGGCTTCCCGTTTCCATGTCAACACATTAGTGCTCTCATGTTTTCCTTCCATCGGTGAGAGACTAGACAGAGACTTCCCCGGTGGTTTTTTCCTTGCACCCTCTGGGTTCAGCCCATCAGGGTTGAGCTTTGTTTTTTCTGGGCCTCCACGAATCTTGTTGGGCCCCTTTGAGGTCCCCCCAGCTCCTTTCTTTGGCCCCCCTTGAAGATCCGCCCCCATGTCTGCAATTAAATCCTCCCTACGCATTTCCTTTCCCCTGTCAGTTGGCTTATTTAAATTTTTTTCCTTATCTGTAGAACACTCCTTATGGAAAGTGTTCGATTCCTCACTACTGTCCTCCAAGATTTTTGCGCTGGAATGCCAAGGGTTCCCCATTTCTCCGCCATATTCCATATCTGGCTTCGGGGGAGGGAAACGTTCGCCGTCAGAAGACTTCTCCGCCAATGGCTGCGATGTACTTTAACCGGGGCCGAAATCAACATGCTCCTGTTCCGGTTTCTGCCCACCCTCATTAGCCCTTAGCCATGGTCCCCACCGCTTTCCTCCCTCCAATGTAGCTAGACACTTACTCCTATTGCCCACGCACCCCTTGTTCCCATGGAGAACACATCCACAATGGTAACAGAAAGTAGAGAGTTCTTCATACTTGAAATGGACCCAAATTGACTTTCCCCCCCAAAATAGAACGCTCACCCGCGGTCGAGGGGTTGCATCAGATTGATGTTAAAGCGTATACGGAGGTAGCGTCCCCAACCTATGCCGTCCCCCTCCACATCAATATCCTCTAGCACACCGTGTGACTCACCAATTTTTGCACCCACATGCTTCATCATGCACACCAATGGCATTTCATGAATCTGCACCCAAAACACCAAAGAGTTGAAAGCTAGTTGAGCAGGTGGGATACTCCCATCAAACTCTCGGATTACCCAGATTTGACGATCAAACGACCATGGTCGACCTTCCAATACTCTGCGTTTGTCTTCCCCATCGGAAAACTCAAATAACCAGAAATTGTCTTGAAGCTCTCTAAACGTCACCCTCCCAACTGCCCTCCACAACCTTGACAATACTGTTTTGAAGGCATCTTTTTTGTATTTCTTTTACATCCAGTACTTACCGATCAAACAGTGGTCTCCATGTTGGACAGAGTCTGCCACATCTTCCTCTGTGATCATAATACCCTGCTTCTCCCCGTCAGTCATTAGGTTTTGCCCAAATGGATTCTCCACCCCATCTGCCTTCGTATAACCGTCCTTCCTACTTGTGGCCATTATCCAAAAACTCCTAGTCCCGAAACCAGACAGGAGACGTTCTCTCAAAGCACCAGTTTCCTCTTGGTAGACCTAGAGGTGAAACCTAGCAGAGGATGACATGTGTTACATACAAAACAAAATATTGTTTTTGTAAATCATTGATTGTAATTAATTGTAGTTAAATCAAATCGAATTTGAATATGATTTGATTTGATCTCGCATACTGTTTTGAATTCTCTCAACTTTTCTATAAATAAAAACCACTATATAATGTGGGATGATTATTTGATTGCATTGTTGACGGAAAGATTTTTTATTATTTTGCTATTTACTTTTTTTAAGGCTCACAATTATATGGGTTTTATAATTTGTATGAAATATAATAAGTATAACACTAATAATATTAATGATTTTTTTTTTTTTTTTTTTTTTGAAGATAAATATCAGATTCGAATTAAAAGGAGCCTAGCTCAGAGTTTACAATCTCCCAGATGCAAGAGGGAAAGTTATCAGTCCATATAGTCTCCTGTTGAAGCTGTAGGGCCAGTTTCGCGATCTGATGGGCTACTCCATTGCCTTGGCGGCGGACGTGTTGAACTTTCCAGTCCATGCATGTACACAATAGTTGCTTCGTCTCCAACAAGATATTACCATAACTTCCCATCCAGTTGCCATCATGCTGTAGTTTGCTGACAATCTCCAAAGCATCCCCTTCGAGTATTATTCGCCGCAAGCCCAAACTATGACTGAACTCCACAGCTTTTAAAGCAGCATACGCCTCAGCAATGGTTGGGTCTGTGATAAAACCCTTCGTGGCACAAAGGGCAGCCAGTAAATTACCATTATGATCCCAAATTGCAATCCCCATTCCCATCCGTCTACCCTCCAGGTCCAGCGAAGCATCCCAATTCACTTTCAGGAATCCGTCCAATGGTCTCGTCCAGGTGCGAATTGGGGGAGAAAGCTGTGGAGTGATGGAACCCGCACTGCGGACTGTCTCAGCTTGTTCGAAGGCAGCTATTTGCTCATGGGCTTTGCGGACTAAAACCGCTGGTGCAGTCAGGGGACCACCAAACACAAATGAGTTCCGACATAGCCACAGTTGTCGTGCTAATACTGCAAAAACCTGCATTTCCTCCGAATCCAGCTTTTCCTTCAAATCAGCAAAGATGTTGATGAACTCCTCCTCCGTACTAGTACTCTTTTGTAATTTCCTCGTACTTTCCAGCCAAACATCCTTGGCAGAACCACATCTCCACAGTATATGCCCCACAGTTTTAGTTTCCAATCCACATATTGGACACAAAGGTTCAGAGACAATTCGGCACCTATACAGATTCTCCTTTGTTTCTAGGATATTTTTGCAAGCCTTCCAGAGGAATAATTTAACCACCGGGGGGCCCCTTACTTTCCATAAGGATTTCCATAGAGTGGCCATCTGTTCCCCATCAGAGCATGTTTCCCTTCCCCTCTCTGCCATGGATGTTGCCAGATAATAGGCACTGCGAACAGAGAATATGCCATTCTTCGTTTCCCTCCATACAAGCCTATCTGGTTGACTTCCTGGACAGATGGCCAGATTGCAAATCCGCATAGCTTCTTCCTCCCGGAACAGCTCGTGGATTATTTCATAATTCCACCATCGGGTCTGTGGATCAATTAATGTGCTGACTGTTGCTTCCCTATAAGAGTCTCGGATTGGGGACTGTATGGAATATGTGTGTGGATATGGGATCCAACGATCTCCCCAAATTTTGATGTTATTTCCATCCCCCACCCTCCAAATTAATCCTTCTTTGAGCAACTTCATAGAGTTCCAAATACTACGCCAAGCATAGGATGGCCTCCGTCCCAAATTCGCCTCTAGAAAAGAGCCTCCTCGATAGTACTTTTCCTTGAATATTGTGGCTACCAATGAATGAGGATGTTGAAAAAGTCTCCACCCTTGCTTGGCCAAAAGGGCTAGATTGAAAGCCTCCAAGTCTCTGTATCCTAATCCCCCATGTTCCTTTGCCATGCTCAGATGTTCCCATTTCAGCCAGGTTGTGCGAGATAAATTTTCCTTGTGCCCCCACCAAAACCGTGCCCTTTCTATTAATGCTTTGATAATCACAATCCAAGTTTTCTTTTCGCTATTTTCTTTTTTCTTTACATTTTTCATTTGAAACTATACATATGGAAACAAAGACTTCAACATGTTCTAATTTATATGCATTAAACTAGTTAAAGTTAAAGCCCTTATGATATATAGTAAAATTGTATGCGACTTATATATTTATACATTGTTCTGTGTATGATTGTGTGTCATTATGGTGAGTAATATATTAGTGTATAACCTTTAGTATGTTTTTTTATTTAAAAGGGCGTGATAAATTTTTTTTTTTTTTTTTTTTTTACAACCTATGATGAAAAGTTCGATAGTTTGCGCATATTTTTTTCTACAACCAAAGTACTTTTTCAAATATTCATAATTTTGAGTTTTATTTGTGTTGAAATCTAATAAGTATTACACCAATAATATTAGAGATTCTTTCTAATTTTATATTAATGCTTTGATTAAGCAAAATTCAAGTTTTTCTCTTGCAATTATCAAAAGTAAATTCCATAATACTTATTTAAAGTATGATTATAATATTTTTAAATTTTATAATTAAATTGTAATGAAGAATCTCGCGCAATGCGCGGGTTATAAGCTAGTTTAATTAATCTAGGAAGAGCACTTGCAACATCCCCAAAACCAATTAATTGGTATTTGGTTGGAAGTATCGCCTATAAAACAAAACAAAGTAAAAATTTCCGGAAATAGAATCGCATAATTTGAGATTAATATAATTGTAATTATCCATTGAAGGCATTATGTATCATCAATTACAAACCCAAACCTTCCAACAATATTCTCTGGACATAAGGAATAACTATCCAAACCTGATAATGCAAGTCATTCGCTTAGCAAACTTTCTCACTCTATACACAGGCAACCTGCTAAACCGCAAAACACCGAGGTATTCAGCAGGTAGAAGGAAAATAACTACATAAGTCCACGACTTAGTAAGCAAATATTACTAGTTGGTTGTGAAATGAGCGTATAAGTGGGAAAATACATTTTACCCCCTAAATACTTTTACCACTAAACTATAGCCGCTACAATGTAATTATTGTATATAAATGTATCATTTGTCGAACAAAAAAATTAGCCATAATAATTAAGAAGATAGGATCAGAAAAGAATCATGAAAATTAGAGCGTTGACGTGCTTTGTTCTAGGAGTCCGATTAAATTAGGGAAAGAGGAGTCATTTAAATAACTAAATAACAAAGAAAGCAGTAAGCTATTTAATTAAGTAGGCTCGAGATGGTTCTAAGGGCCTCTCTTAGTTTGAGTACATCTTATCCAAAGCCAAACCCCAAACCTAATCGGACCGTACCGTCCTTGCCTTTCCTATCCTAACACAATGTAGCTGTAGCTTTCGTTCCCTAGCTGCTAAAAGTACGAAAAAAGCCACCATTCCTTAGCACTTGTGCTAAGGAAGGGCAAGCCATAGATCTAGCTGCATCTATATCTATCAACAGCGGATCATGTATTTCTGTTTTGGTGCCCCAATATTTAAAAATCGACGAAAGACCCCCACAATGTATCTAAGGCTGGAAAAAAAACAAAAACAAAAATAAATAAATAATAAATAAATAAAAAAGAAAAAAGAAAAAAGCTCCATATGTCCATCAAATCTATCTATTTGGACGGAAACCAAGTCACGTTCGTAGCATTTGACCTTTTTCAACCAAAACTTTCAAAAATGCCTTCAAGGGGTAAAGTGTAAACATAAATGACTTCAAGAGGCTAAAGTGTAAACATAAGCATAAAAAATAAATAAATAAATTTAAATTATAAATTAAAAAAAAAAACAAAACAAAACAAAACAAAACCTAAAACTTAAAATAAAAAGTTTATACTCAAAATCAAATAATAATAATAATAATAATTTAAAAGAAAAAATAAAAAACTAAACTAAAAAAAAAAAAATGTTAGGGGTGGTCAAGCCATTTGGGGTACTGGCTACCCCCATTCGGCCAGTATTTTGTACCGAACCACCCATTTGTCCCATGGAGGTTGTCGGACACCACCCCCCCCCCCCCCCCCCCCCCAATATATCCAAATGGGGGTGGCCTAAACCACCCCAAATGGGTTTGGGGGTGGCTTCATACGGCCAATCTATGGGTGGTTTGGCCAAAGAGCCATCCCCGACTTGTTTTTTTTGTGAGTCTTAGGTTTAGTTTTATTACTATTATTATTTATTTTGTATATAAACATTTTTTTTTTTTTTTGACTTTTAGGGTTGGTTTAGTTTAGTTTTTTTTTTTTCATTTCTTTTTTTATTTTCTATATAAACTTTTTGTTTTAAGTTTTTTATTTATTATTTTTTTTTTAAGTTTAGTTTTAGCTTTTGGTTTTTTTTTGTTTTCGTTTAGTTTAGTTTTTGGCTTTTGTTTAATTTCTTTTTTTATTTTTATTTTTTACACTTTACCCCTCCAAAGTCATTTATGTTTACACTTTACCCCCAATGGCATTTTCGAAAGTGACTTGGTTTCCATCTAAATAGACAGATTTGACAAACGGATGGTGTTTTTTCCCAACGTCAAATACAATGTTGGAGTCTTTCATCGATTTTTGAACATTGGGCGCCAAAACGCAAATGCGATGATACTTAAGTGTATTTTCTCCTTATATCTTTAGATAATAAAAGTGAATTTTCACAAATGTAACGTGTATAATTTCCTTCATTATTATGCAGTAAAAATTTAGTTTATTTTAATGAAAGTCTTAGGCATAATTTTGAAAACAACTACTGATATTTTGATGTATGGAAATCATGCTATAAGTATATTTGTATAGAGTAAATCATAGATATCATCCATATGGTCTATTTAAGTCCTTTATTAGTAGGGTTGGCATTGTACCTAGGGACCTGTAATACAATACTCATGCCTCGGATATCATACGCATATTGTCCACTCACTAGCAACACAACCAAGTTCGACCTCGGGTAGTCACGCTGCTAATGATGTCTACCTATAGTAATCACCACTCAAACATGGTTACGCCGGTCACAAAACAACTATTGGATCTAAGGCCAAACATAATTGATAAACATCTAGCTCATATAGTAAGCCCATGGCCATTATACTACACATAACGACGTACCATGTCATATAATAGAAATATTGTTTATTTATCATATGTAAACATTTATTCATCTTTATAAAAGTAAGAGGCTCAGAACATATTATTGAAAAGAAATGCATGCTCAGTCCTTTGACATATTGCATGTTTTTATTAAAATAGCTGTAAGTATTTACTTAGTTTGTCCACTCATTCATCGAACATTCTAGTCTAAAGTTTCGTCGAACATTCCATGTTAACTTTAAACATTCGAAAATTGTTTTGGGATTTTCTTTTTGGAAAAAATTTTGTTTGGGATACTTTTAAATGGAGAATGTTATTTTATAAAACTTGACCAAGTTGGATTAAATACTTTTTATTTTATATTATTACTTCAGGGTATTATAGAGACTTGGAGACTTCTTTTATTGTGATACTTGCATCACGTCTCTGGAACTCTATCATTCCACTCACAACTAAATAACAAAAATATATTGATAATATTAACTTATTTTGGGTAGGAGAGACCACAATAGCTCATTTTAAGTAGGAGATACCACAAATGAATTCAATTAGGGTTAAAACAAACCACAAGTTTTTAATAATTCTTCATTAATCGTTACTTACACTGACCCCTTATTTATACTACTCTTCTATGAAAGCAAATGTGTAAAAAAAATTCTAGAGAACTACTTCTACCAAAGGCAAAAGGAGTACTAGTACTACAACTAGACTTAATTAAAAGACTACTACTACTACACGATACGTTAAAAGAAGATAAATAGGTAAATAAGTAGAATTGGGACTCCCACATTGCTACTACACCGCACGTCCTTGGACTCTATTGAAGACTTCTTCTATTGTTATACTTGCGTAATGTTTCAACAACTCTATCAGAGCATAGTATTAAGTCATTGAATATTAATAAATAAATGGACCGTTGTAGACCTCGGCTTCGAAGTGTGGTGGTATGTTACGATTCTAATGTTTTACGTAGATTAAGTCTAATCTTAACTATATGTATATAAGTTTTTGAAAACCCTCATCTTGGAAGCCAGTTTTTAATGGTGAATTTTACCTAAAATTTATATTATCCAAATTAAATTTTACATATATTTTGTTACATGGTCATGAATATTTACCACTTCTCTTCTTCGATTCCAATATTTGACGAAAGCAAAACAGAATTGATGAAGTATCATTGGACAATTAGATTGTCCATTTCTGATAAAGAGGAAAAGAACAAAAGGACTTTTGAGTGGGATTGTTATATAAATAACCGATACTTTTGTCTTTTAAATTACAAATGCTTTTGTCATTTTATGTTAGAATAACAAACAAAAAAATATGAAAATAATTTCCACTACCAAAATATAAACAAAGGCATGTGTCTTATATCTCTTGTTTAAATAATTTTCTTTGTTCCTTTGCTTTGTTTTATTTTATTTTTCCTTTTCCTTTGGAAGAATTCCCCATTCAAGCTAGCATCACCACGAAAGAAAAGAAAATTTTAAATAAATAATTAAATTTACAATTTTTATCAATTTAAGTTATTAAAATAAATAATAATTTAATATAATTTTAGAATAAAAGTCTTGTATCCAACTTTGCATAGGAAAGTAAAAAAGGAGAAGAGATGCCAACAAATGCAAGTGTGCCCCCACAAGGCTCTTTCTATGTCACCATGGTTCTCACTTCTCCACCTGTATCTCCCAAATATCACCCAAAAAAGGCCTAAAAATTCCACCACACAGACAATGTGCTTCTCATCTCCTATTTCAATATTGTATGGATGTTTGTTGGCGATTTAAAAAAATAATAATATAAATTTGTGTGAAACCCACCGATCCAATGGTTAATCCATTAGATTTGCAAATATATATATATATATATTATTGAAAGAATGATGTAATGATGTATAACATACCTCATTTAAAAATAGTTTTTTTCCCTTGTGGCACACATGTCCCATAATTATTTCTTGAGATATGCTAGAATCTAATAAAAACTCCATATTTTGCTTATAAAAGTCCATGTGGCAAGATGCCACATCATTTTCATTTTGTTGTCTTTTTTCCTCTAAAAAAAAATATGTAGCATTTTGCCATGTGAACTTTTATGGACAAAATATAGAGTTTTTATTAGATTCTAGCATTTCTCTTATTTTTTTAAGGTGAAAGCTAGCTAATTTGATTAATGGAATATATTTTAGCCTCCCGATTATTTACCTATTTTGCAATTATGCCTCCAAACTTTAAAAAGTGATATCAAGGCCATTGGGTGTCAAATTAAACACTTTTGCATTTTTCTCCAACTTACCTTGGAAGTTATTGGTAAATAAAATTAAAAAATATATAAAAATAACTATTTAAAAAAAAAAACAAACAAACAAACAAACAAAACAAAATTAGGGGTGCTAATATGAAAGGGCCACCCCTTTTTGGTGTTTTTAGTTTTTTTTAAAAAAAAAAATTTAATAATTTTTATTTTTTTCAAATGATAATTTTTAATAAATTTAAGGGTATTTTGGGGAGAAAAAGAAAAGGTGTTTAAATTGACACTAAGTACAAAATAGATAATAGTTTATGGGGTTAAAGTATATTTTTCCCTTGATTAATTATATCTAGTTGCTTAGGAAGAAAAATGAAAAAGATTAATAGTAGCCCATATCGATTATTCTACACAAGCAACAATAAGGTATGTTTGATAATGACTTTAAGAAGTTTTTTAAAAATTAAAATTAAAAAAAAAAATATTTTGATGTAATATAAATATGGGAAGTGTTATAGTATAAAGGCAAGAAGTGTTTTCTTTAATGTGATGTCCAAATTTGAAAAGTACTTTGCAGTTGAAAATGTTTATCAAGTTTTGAATGGTTATAATATCAAACAGAGCCTTAGGTTCCGTTTAATAATAGGTTTTGCCTTCAACACTATTCATTTTTTCTTCAACACTATTCATCTTACTTCTTAACTTTTTTTACATTCTTTTATTTTTTACATCACATCAATCACTTTTTATTACTGTTTAAATAAAAAAAATCACTAGCAAACAAAATTTTTTCATTTTTTCATATCAAACATTCTTACTTTTTTTAACATCAATCAATTTTTGCTACAGTATCAAACCAAAACCTTTTATCAAACACACCGTAAGGTGGTAGGTAGCTAGCTAATTTGATTAATTGTATCCAAGTGTTTTTTTTTTAAAAAAAAACAGAAAAATGTTTTAAAAATCGTCAAACACAAAATGTTTTTTTAAAAAAAAAACATTTTTCATAAGATCATTAATAAACCATTCAAAACACAAAAATTTTCAAACACGAAATCACATTTTAAGTTCAAACCTCACCGAAAAAGTATTTCTAATATATCACGTGAAAATACTTTTTTAAACCAAAACTAAAAAACATTTTTAAAACTATTATCAAACATATATCGTAGCTAATGTCTTTTATTTTGAATCTTTGATCACACATAGAGTGGGTGGCCTAGAGCCAAGGACGGAGCTGGGTGGCCGGTATAGCCATGGCCCCCACCAACTCGCTTGAATTGTTTTTTACAAAGAATAAGAAGACTTCTATGTTGTGTACGTGTAACATGTGATGCACAAACCAATTTGCAGAAGTAAGAAGGTAGAAGACTAGGGCTTTGTTTGGCAAAGCCTTTCCTTTTCCATTGTTACTGTTCATCACTATTTTTCAAAAAAATCAACATTAAAACATTTTAACTTTTTTCACCTTTTATATCACATCATTCACTTTTTATTATTATTCAAATAAAAAAATCACTACAAAACAAAACTTTTTCATTTTTCTATATCACTTTTTTACCTTTTCTATACCAAACATTCTTACGTTTTTCTTTCTACATCAATCTACATCAATTACAATATATAAAGAAAAGGCTTTGCCAAACAAAGCTTAGAAATGGTGTTTGTGTGATTGTCTTTAAAGAAGAAAGATAATTTTTAGGAAAAATATATTATAAGTCCTTAGGTCAATGCGCTAAAATTAAAAATTCCCTAGTTATTTTTTTTTTGGAAATTAACTTCCTGGGTCAATCGAAACTACAATAAATTCCGTACCGTCAAAATTTTTTAACAGCCGTTAGAGTCACTCAAAACTCTTCGTTTTACCTGATTAAAATATTAATTTTTTTATTAATTTAATTTAAAAAATTAAATTTAAAAAAAAAAAATTGAATGGTGGCTAGGGGTGGTGCACCCTTGGCCACCCCCCCCCCCCCCCCCCCTATGGGGTGGCCGTAAGCCACCCCAGGGGTGATTTGCCCACCCCTGAGGTGGCTTGCGGCCACCCCCAAGTGTGGGGTGGCTCATTGGGGGTTTGCGGGCAACCCCTCCACCCATTGAGTTTCAGATAATCATTTGATTGCAAATTACAATATTTTTTTAATTGTTATTTTATAATTATAGTCTATAATAATGTTTAGTTAATTAGAAACAACCGATTAGTTTTTAGAAGTCTAAACAATTAATTGAAGAATTGGATAGATAAAAGCTATTATATTTATAAAAAAAAAAAAAATGGTTTCATTTTCTTAGGTGTTTGAGTGAAAAATTGAAATATATTAAGAACAATTATTTTGTGTCTTTTCTTTTGTTTATATTTTCTTTGTTAGCATTCAGTAGATACTAATTTTATTTTTTATGTACTAATTTAATCTTTAAACTTAATATAATTTTCATTCATACTGTGATCCCTATTTTAATTTTTTTTTTTTTTTTTTTGACATGTATTTTAATATACTTTTGATACATGCTTTGACTCCTTCCATTAGAATGTCTAGCTCCGTTCCTGCCTAGAGCAACCTGACCACCCTTGCTGAGGGGCAAGCCACTGCCTAGGTCAGGATCCTCACAAGGGTGGCTTGCAGCTACGCTCTAATTGAGGGTTGGCTCATAGCCGGTACTCCTCCGGGGCATTGGTTTTTGCTTTTATTAAAGGGTCATATTTGTATTTTCAGATTAATTTTTATTATCAATTTAGAATATACCTAAATTTGAAATTCGAATCTATCAAATTTAAAGTTGAGATCTTAAAATTAAAATGGCAAAAAGTACAAGAAGTTTGACCATATTCCCCTCTAACGAAAAATAACTAATTTGACCATCCTAGACCATCCAAACTTGTTTTTCTCTTCTTCTTTTTTTTTTTTTTTTTTTTTTACTTACTTTTTTTTTTTCTGAAAAAATTACACTTTACCTCCCAAATTTTAGGTCATTTTCAATTTAACCTCCAATGTTTCAAAAATTGCAATGCATTCCATCAAAGTTTCAAAAATTTCAATGTAGCCCATCTGTTAACTATTTTTGTTTTCTCTAATGGAAATAATGAAAAATACCAAATTGTCCCCACCATTTTATATTTTATTAAAAAAAAAAAAAAAAATTAGGGGTAGCCGTAGCCACCCCTTTGGCCATGTGGGGGTGGCCTTTGGCCTGGCCACCCCCAATGGGCCAAATGGAGGTGGTTTCGACCACCCCATATCCTTTTCTTTGGGGTGGCACCAAACAGCCGGATTCCCCAATGGCCCAAATGAGGGTGGCTTTCGGCCAAATGGGGTGGCTCGCCCACCCCATGCCCAAAGCCACCCCCAATCTTTTTTCTTTTTTTGTCTCCTTGGGCCATTTTTGGAATTTGCTAAAATTCTTTGATACAATTTTGAAAATTTAAGACAAAAAAATACATGTGACCAATTTTCAGTCAATTTGGATGGAAATGGTTAAAGGATGGGCCACATTGAAAATTTTAAAATTTCGATGAGGTGCATTGCAATTTGTGAAACATTGAAAGTTAAATTAAAAATGGCCTGAAACTTTACGGGGTAGAGTGTAATTGCCCATTTTTTTCCTCTTTTTAACTGGGCTTCAATATTGTTTCTAAAATGATTTAGTAAACCATTATACGACGGTCTTAAAATTGAAATGACATGACCGTGAAAATAAGCTATTAGTTTTTGTTTTGTTTTTTTAAATATTGATCCAACGGCTGATTTTTAGTGTCACATTATCAAGTATTCAAGTTATATAAAACTCGTATAAGAGTCTACTAAATAGCATTACTCATAAAATATACTATATTTTATTGGATATCACATATATTGCGATAGATAATTTCCATCTCTCGTCCACTTAATACTAATGATGTTTTGTACTCAAAAGTACTTAATTACTTAATTTTCCATTTGATTTTTTTGTTTCATTTAACAAGTATTAATCTAATGGTTAGTTAAGAGTGTCACTTCAGCCTTATTTGATGAATGTTAAACAGAATAATAGCATCTTGGCATTTCTCTCAAACAAAAAAAATTTGCGGTTTGAAAACGTAAAAATATTTGTATTTTTCTTTCAAATCACATGCAAGGGGTTTTTTAAAAAAAATGCACGATTTTAAAAACTAAATTGTTATTTTAAAGGCCAAATCATAATTTTACCAAATGCATAACTATGTGTTAACACATTTTCAAATTGATATTTTTCAAATCGCACAATTTAAAACTGCAAATCCAAAATAGACTCTTAATTAGAATTCGAAGATGTAAACAGTTACATTTTCACTACAACATTACTTTTTTTTTCGTTCAATCACATAATTAAATGATGACAAATTACGTGCCTTAGCATTCACAACAAGTTAAGTAAACTTACCAGCCAAAATAGCTAAAAAAAAAATATCACATTTTATTTTTTTCAAAGCATCTTCGTGAAGCTGAGCACTTTAGCTATACACTTTAACTATTTCATTTGATTTTAAAAAAAAAGTTTTTCTTTTTTCTAATGGTCATATTTTTAAAAATATAATATTTTCATTACGGTCGTATTTTTTTATTCAAATTCACTGCACTGCACCAACCCTACATTTTCAAGTTGGTATCCAAATGAAAAAATAAAATAAAATAATAATAATAATAATAAAGATCATTCTTTCAGTTATCTCCATATAATAAATGGATGAATTCACCATTGAATTTGTGTGAAACCCATATAAAGTCAACAAATATAATGGTTCATCAATTAAATTTGCCAAAAAGAGATAATTGAAAGAATAGTGTGTACCATGCCTAGGGCTGTTAAGTGAGCGAAGCGTCTCGCGAGCAAGCTCGGGCTCGGCTCGTGCTCGACTCGAATATTAAATGAAGCACTTTATGAACACAAATCATGGCTCGAATATTAAACAAAGCAAGCTCGGCTCGACTCGGCTAAGCTCGTGAACAACTCGTATAAGCTCGAGTGTGTGTATATATATATATAAACTAAGTAATAAATAATTAATTATAAATCTCATAATTATTAAAACCTTAAAATTGCATTTATATTTAAGCGTTAGAGAATGAAAAATTCTAGGCCCTTCGTGATGAAAGAGAGAGAGAGCAATCATTAAAAAAACCTCGATTCAATTAGAGCAGATTCAAACGAAAGGAAGAAGAATCAAGTATAAACTATTGAGGAAAATTGCGAAAGGCATAAACTATTGATGAATCAAACAGACCCAAACACTATCACTACATATCTAGTGAGTGAGAGTGAGAGAGTGGGAAATGAGAGTTCAGGTGGAAGATCTGTTGTGACTGGTGAGGGGATTGAGAGAGAGACGTTAAAAAAATATTTTTTTGTAGGGGGCGTTGTCCCAATGCAGTCTGAATGCAACCTGTTAACTTGTCCCACATTGTTAAAAAAACATCAATCTCCAAGTTTGCTTATCTATAAAAAGATGCATATCCTCTCTCTTTGAAACCAAATGCCTTGCTGTATTGACTCAGGCTCCATACTCGACTAGCCTAGTTAAGCAAATACTCATATGCAAACTAACTTCTTAAGCCGTTTAAGAGTACTTGAAGTTAAAAAAAAAATTTAAAACAAAAACATTAAATATAAGAGCCAGCTCGGCTCGACTTATTATTAGCTCGAGCTCGATTTTTTTGGCTCTCCCTTGAGCTCGAGCTCGAATAAAATTTAAACGAGCCAAGCTTGAACAAGGGAAGCTCGCTCAAGCTCGGCTCGTTTACATCCCTAACCATGCCTGAAAAATATATACAATGGTGCCATGAAAAAAAAAAAAAAAATGTTTTTTTTTTTTTTTTCTTTCCTTATTTGTCATCAATATGCTCAATCTAATAAAAATGCTTCTTTGTTTTGACATGTTCGCACAACTCTAATTCGGACTAGTAAACTACTTACGGATCGAACTAGTTATAAAAAAGCTTTTAGGCTCCTTAGCAGTTTGACTTTGACTGGCCAAAGTAGTTGCTGTAAATGTTCTTAGATTACAAAACGGGTGTGAAATTTGTGTCGTTTATCCAGTGCCAATAGACGGCAAATATTGTTCCGTAAGAGGATCTCTTAATGAGAATAACTTGTGTGGGGATATTGCACAAAACCTCTCTTTTATGCCGTCCAATAGAAACATAACACGTCAACAAAAACAAAAAAAAAGGTGAATGACAAATATTGTTCCTGCTTCACCACTGACGTCGCCGGTATGGGAGACGGAGGCGGAGGGAGGCATTGGCGTGGGCCGAGGCGCGTGGGCGATGGCTCGTTCGGTAAACGTGATTGAGAGTAGAACGATGGGTTTTTTTTTATTTATTTATTGGTCGATGAGTGGAAAGAAGGTAGAGATCCAGTGTTTTCACATTACTCACCTTTTTGGTTTTTTGTTGACGTGTTACCAATCCGCTGGAATAGGTGCAGATCCACAGCCACGTGTTTAGTTTTTATTAGCACACGAGACAGTCTTCTACAATTATCTGGTAAGTACTGAATCACTCCCATCCCGGAAAATTTCGAATTAGGGTTTCCAATTCGCTCCCCTTTCTCTCCAATTCCCTTCTCTGCTTTGCCCCTAATCCTTCAATCTCTGCGCTTTTCACAAAATTCCTTTGCCACAATGAAGAATCGGAAACTCAAAGGTAAGGAAAACGGAGAGAAACTCAATGGTTCAGAATCGATCAAAATGAAGAAGAGTAAGATGAAGAACATGAAGAGGTTGGGTGGGCGTGGCCTTTCTCTCGAGGCCTTCGTCAATGCCAAATCAAAGAGCGATTTCTACAACCCAGCTCTGATAAGTAAGTATATTTTCTTTATTTTGCTAAAGCATTCATTTTTATTTTTAATTTTTTGGTTGGGTGGACAATTTGTGCTTTCTGATCATTGGGTTATTTATTTGATTTACAATTTATTGTATTTTGATTTTTTTTTTTTTTTTTGATTGGTATGAGGTAGGTAGTGGGGCTTGAAACCACTGTTTATCGAGCTAAATTTCCGCTTGTTTGATGAGAACTTTTGGAAGAAAATAAGTGAGAAGAAAATTTGCTTTTCATTTTGAGCTTCATGTCCTTTTTGTCAAATGGGTTTTTACAGGTTTGATTGTGGAAGATACTAAGACCCAGAAATATACAGAATTTCATAGGATGCCAGTAATTTGAAAACAAAATGTGTAATAATTTAATATCGTATAACTATTTTTGAAATTGGAAACTCTGATATGATATTGTTCTAGTCTGGTCCTCGTGTAGATTATAGGGGTTTTAAGCTCCACATTGTATGCCCGATTCTGGGATCATATGCTATTTTGAATAGATGACTTTTTTAAAGGAGCAATTTTGGTTTAAAGCAACCTAAATGTTATTGGCGTGATATCATCGTTTCAGTATTCAGTATTGGTGAGCGAGTTGTTGGAGGGGACAATTGGGACACTACTGTTTTAAAAATATGGAGGTTGGCTCTTTTGTTATTAATGTGAGGTCTTTGGAAAGAGTGGAACGCAAAGAGCTTTGAAGATCGTGAGATTGTGATGTTAGAGATGAAGAAGATGATGTTCCAATCCCTTATACTTGGATTGTGACGTCCCACATTGCCTGAGTATGAAAAAGATGATGTGTTTATATGGAATATACTTTCTCTAAATGGTATGAAGCCTTTTAGGAGTAAACACAATAATAAAACCTAGCGGACTCGGCCCCAAGCGGACAATATCATACCACTTGGAGCAGGAGTGTTACATATAGTATCAGAGTCATAGCCTAGCCTGAGATGGGGGGCACAAGCCCACATGAGAGTTACCAGCGAGGACGCTGGATCCTAAGAGGGGGTAATTGTGACGTCCCACATTGCCTGGGCATGGAAAAAATGATGTATTTATATAGAATATACTTTCTCTAAATGGTATGAGGCATTTTGGAGGTAAACCCAATAATAAAATCGTGCGGGCTTAGCCCAAAGCGAACAATATCATACCACTTGGAACAGGGGTGTTACATATGGTATCAGAATTATAGTGATGGGGGGAGCGTGCACAAGCTCATATGAGAGTCGCCAGCGAGGACGTTGGGTCCTAAGAGGAGGTGATTATGACGTCCCACATTGCCTGGGCATAGAAAAGATGATGTGTTTATATGGAATATATTTTCTCTAAATGGTATGAGGCCTTTTGGGGTAAACCCAATAATAAAACTGTGCAGGCTTGGCCCAAAGCGGACAATATCATGCTACTTGGAGTAGGAGTGTTACATGGATAGTAGCATGGAATAGTTTGCCTGTTTCTAATTTTTATGAGTTTTTGGAGTTTTGCTCTTCTTTTCTTACACTGTAGGGGTTATTTGTGTATACTTCGTGTGTGCTAGGGTTCGCCTTCCTCTCCGCTTTGAATGAATTTGTATTATGTATCAAAATAAATAAATTTGGGGAGGGGCTACTTAACTTAGATATAAATTAAGCTGTTTTTCTTCTTATTCTTTTCAAGTATAGAATGTTGTATAAATATTCTGTTATGAAAGAGAATGGGAGAGATGTCAGGAAATTTTAAATTTTGTCTGGCATATTGTACCCATTTAACTGACAGGTTCCTGTTATATTTCTTTCAGAGAAGCAAAAGGAGTTCTATAAAAATGCAAAGAATGTGAAGAAGTACAAGAAGTTGCTGAAGCAACAAAGTCAACAACGTGATATTTCCTTAGCTATAAGCCCCCTTGAGGTTTGTTATGATATCTATTTCATCTGAATTTTAGATTGTTTTGTTGGTTTCTCATATATTGGAAGGTCTCAAATACCTCAATTTTTGTCATAAATTATTGTATCACTGTTTCTGAAATAGAATCCGTTACTCATGTCTTATAAAACTAGCAATTTTTTTTTCAGGTAGTATGTGGATTTTAATCTAGTTAGGTTAATTACGGTTCCCAAATATCAATTCATTGTTCAACTTCTTCAGAATGCTGATTTAAATGGAAAATTGCTTGGTTGTGTTGTTTTGAAGTGTATAGGTCTCTATCTACCAAAACACATACACGCATATAGATATATATACCTCTCAAACCCGAAAGCATCCATTTAGCCGGATTCTCTAGCTTAGAAGCTTAAGTCACATTCCATTCTGTTGGTTATTGCAGGATGAGAATGAAACTGAAGATGTAAGCATAATGAGCATGAACAACAAGAACAGCAAGAATCATGGTATACCCAGTTTGAAAAAAATGTATGAGCAGAAGCGTGAAAAGAAAGAGAGCACAAGGATTGAGATGGAGGCTCTTAATCAGGCAAAGAAGGAAGAGAGAGAAAAATCAGAAGCTCGGAGGAAGTCTGTGAGAGAGAAGATGTTCAAGAAGACGCATGCAGGCCAGCCTGTTATGAAGTACAGAATTGAGCATCTTTTGGAGACTATTGAAAATTCAGCCAAAAATTAAGTCGCAAAGATCTTCTCATGCATTTCTGAACATCTTTGGAGGGGGTGGAGACTTGGTTGTAGTTTTCGTATATCATTTTTGGCTGCTTGAAATATGATAAATGACTACTGTTTTGTTTTTCTTTGCACTTCATCCCCGCCAGTCTCCTCTTTCCTTTTTCTTGTTAGTGATGGATAATTCTAGCTGCAGTAACACTAATGATGTAACAATTCATGAACAGAATTTTTTATTTCATAGAGAAGAGAAGTGAAGTTGGCAATCTGCATTTTGATCGTCCATACATCTATATATCTGACAGTATAATACCTTATTATTCTTTCTTTTTTTTGGGGGGGGGGGGGGGGGGGGGGGGGGGTTTGGGGGTGGGGAGGGGGGAAATTACAAAGGAAAACAAGAAAGAAACACAAAATTACTACAGAGCAGAGGAATATGTTGTCAACCACTGTAATAAAAGGCAACCGGAGGCGGAGTAACTACAAACCGCCGTGGACGTGGGGCGCAGGTCATCATGAGGACCAAAGCTATCACCAACGCCAATAAAAGTCCCATGAAGTCTGGACCGCCACCATCTAATTCCGAGCAAACAAGCTTTCCCATCACCAACGCTTCAAAACACCAACCTCCCGCAGAGTCTTGCAGAATGCTAGAGGAAAGAAAGAAAAGCCCCTGAAATAAGAGAGGGTATTACTTTCCTTTTGAAGACTTGGCAGTCAAGTCAGACATGGAAAAATATATGTGCTTTCATATTCTTGAGAAGACTCTTGGAATATATTTTATTTTACATCAAACTAATTTTCTATTAAGTTTCTCAGACCATAAATGAGGTCGTTGGCTGCATATGTTGACTCTATATGACTATAAACTCCAATGAGAAGAGAGGAAGACCAAGGCCAAAAGCTGATTCGTTTATATACTTTTCAAAGATGACCCCGCTAAGTATACGTTCAAAGTTATTGGTTTCCACAAAGTTTCCTTCGTTGGAGGGAAGTCTTTCAAACATGTGGTTGCTGTGGAAATAAAATAAGCTATGAGCTGAAAAAGCCTGTGAACCTTCGGTTTACACACAACTATTGAACACACAATCTTCAAAACTAGGTATGTCTTTCATAGCCCAAAACTTTTTTATTATTCCCCTCTCATAACTCATTACTGACTTAATTGTAGCGCCCCTCAAGGTTGGCCTTTTTTATGGTGGTCTCTCTTTGTTTTATAAGAACTCATTGTTTGTTCTTGCATGATATATATTTTTAGAGCACGTGATTCTCACGTATTTTTTAAAAATCCATGTTAAAATCATGTGTTTCAAGAATGGATATCAATTTAATAGACTGAAATTGCTTTATCCTTGCTGCTTTTGTGATGGTTGTTCTGTGCTTGAAGTGATTGTTTACATCAAAATCAAGAAAGGAGGTGGATTGTTCTATGTTTACCACCCCCAAAGCCATTTACCCATATGGAAAGAAGGGGTGAAAGCCCATTTTTGATTTCTTTAATCTAAGTGAAAGCCTATAATACTTTACGGCCCACTATTCCTTGTTAACAAGAAGTTTGTACAACTTGCCATAATTAAATATAATTAAGCTTGAGCAAATAGTAATTTTTTTTATCCACCAATATGTTTGTTAATGTGTTTTGAGTAGTATTTTTTGTTTTTGCTTTGAAAAAATGATACGATGTAACACAAGGGTGAAAACTGCTTTTGTGTTTTGATTTTTTTTTTCTATTCTTTTTAAATTGAAAGGCAGCCCAATAAGATTTCCTTGAGATCACTGAACCATCACTGTAGATGTGTTTTGAATTGTTTATTAACATATTTGTCTTAAAAATGGAAAACAAAAACACAAACAAACGTAGGGGTGTCAACCCGGTCCTGGTTTTCAGTTATTGGCCAAAACCGGGAATTGGAACTGGAATACCCAATTTTTTTATTTTGGAAAACCGGAACCGGAACCGGGTACCCGGTTATACAATAACCGGCCGGTTCCGGTTGTTACCCGATTATCCAGACCAGGTAACCGGTTTAAAAATAAATTTTTTTTAAAACAAAAAATCATTTTGGGCTTATTTTAGGTATTGGGCCTAATTTTTGGGCTTATTTAAGGTATTGAGTCTAATTTTTGTACTTAGTTTAACAATTTTTTGCCCATTTTTTAAAAAACACAATTAGCATTTTTGTCCCAATAAGTTGAACTTTGTTATGATTATTCAAAAAAAAAAAAAATCCTAAAAAATTATTGTTTTTGGTTTTTTGGGCCTAAAAAAAAATAAAACTCAATGTTTAAAAATGTCCTTAAACTTCACCGTTTAAAAATGCCCTTAAAATCCAATGTTTACAAATGCCATAAAAATTTAATGTTTAAAAATGCTCTGAAAAAATTTAAAATAAAAATGAAAATATTATTTTATATATATATATATATATATATATAATGGGGTGCCAAAAACCAAAACCGGAATCGGTCACCAGTTGGTACCCAATTTTCAGATTTTTTTTTTTTTTTTTTTTGACACCCCTAAACAATCGTGGTTAGACACATAACAGAGTGCACAAAAACAGATATTAAACATGGGATTGTAAGTGACATGTCATAGAATGGGATTCCATTCTGCATTACTTTCTATGCTATTCTCAGACCATAATCATTGTAGCTCAGAAGTTAGGAAGCCACAATCATGATGCACTCTCATTTGAGATTCACGTTGTAATTTTTTTCACATTTTCACTGGCATGGTACCGAAGAGCTGGGCCATCAACAAACTGAACCATTTGTAACTTTTGCTCAGGAAATTAAAAAAAGGGGGGAAAAATGTAAGCTTTATAAATGCAAAGCAAGAAGCAGTAACTGTGATGCCATAATGAGTGTGGGGGGTGAAAGAATAAAAATGAGTGATGAAGTCAGCATAAGAAATGATAGTAATAGTAATAAGATAATGTAAATGATGATGATGATCATCAATATAAAACGTGTGGCCATCATCAACCAATAAAACTGTCTGGAATTTGATTACGCCACCCACTTTTACCTTTCTTTTCTTTTCTTGTTTTTTTCTTGACTCTGTCTGGTGGGGTGCCGGGTGTCTGTGTTATGTTATTGTCTGTCTACCTGTCCTCTTTTCTTTTCTTCATCTTTTCTTTTTGAGATTTTGAGATTTTGTACGAATATTGTTTATTTTTAAAGAGTAATTTCACTTTAAATTTCTAAATTATCAAGCGATCTGAGAAGTTTTCAAACTTCAACCTCTCAATTTGGACTCCTAAACTTTCAATTACAATTAATTTGAACTCTTTCGTCAAATTTTAAACGTTAAAAGTGAGACAATAATGTTTATACTTCTGACTTTTTTATAAAATTTTAAATTTACCCTTAATTCTAAATTAACTGCAATTGAAAGTTCAAGGGTCTAAATTGAGAGGTTTTAAAATTTGGACAGTTTCTCAAATCGCGTGATAACTCAAGAGTTTAAAGTGAAACTACCACTTATTTTTATAAACTTCTCTTCGTGTCAATAATCGACAAATCAAAATTCAATTACGGTTATTTCAAATTTAATGATAAATGTAAAAAAGTTTTTTAAAAAAATAATCCTCTTATATTCAAAGATGAGAGAGAGAGAAAGAGAAGGGAGGTGAAGTACTTTGGTTTGGTTGCTGGGTGTGGAGTAGAAAAGCGAGCGTGAATGTAGCAAAAAGTTGTGGACGCCATCCAATGTCACCGAATCTATCACGTGGCTCTTCAGTCGAGGCCTTCTCTCTCTCTCTCCAATGAAATGAAGTTGAAGAGAAAAAGTGAAAGTTACTATACCTGAGAAGAACATTTACCGAAGGGGCATTTCTCATGCAATTGCCAGTAAAGCTGCTGCTGCTGCTCTGTTTTTCCTTCATTTCTTGCTCTGCAGAGAAAAACTGCTTCTTCTTGGTGATCCATGGACTAAATGTTTTCCATCTCGGTCCATTCCACAGATGCATGTGTAATAATGTAATGTCTTAGAGATTCTTTAAAACTTTACCTTTAATCAGTTTAATGTAATGTAAGAGGCTCTAGACCTTTCGATCTTCGTAAGTTTTGATGTTTATATTGCTAATAATTAGAACAGTAAATATAAACGAATTTTTTTGAGACCTACAAATTGCGAATAGTCCACTCGCCGCTAAGGTAAGTAGAACTCATAAAGGTTCTCTCACATTTTTTGTCAATTTAGGTAATAAATTGCTGAAGATCTAGATCTAAAACATTACAAGTTCTTTTGGACGGTGTTTTGTATTTTTGGTTTGTTAAAAATTTGTGTTTTCTGTTCTCAAAACAAAAACGTTAACAAACATCCCAGAACATAAAAAGCTCTTAAAAATTACAAAAACAATTTTCACCTTTGTCACATCATAACACTCTCTTGAAACAAAGTCGAAAGGCATCTTTTAAAACACATTAACAACAACCTTGTTAACGTCTCCAAGGGGTAGCTCAATCGGCTATAGACTACGCCTAATGAAGCGAAAGTCACTAATTTGAATTCCTCTCCGCCTTTCCTTGTGTGAACATGTCAAGAAAAAAAAAAAAAAACAACCACCTTGTTAATAACATTTATGATGTAAAAACTGTTTTTGTGTTTTGAGGAATATTCTTTGTTTTAAATTATTTGTTAATGTATTTGTTTTAAGAACATTAAACAAAAATGTAACCAAAGATGCATAGCAATTAACAAATATTGTAAGAGAACTCGTATAAAATCTAACTGTCTAAATAAATTTTGAACAGTCTATAATCCATATACGAGTAATTTTAGAAGGCCTATTAGTGTCCTACTTGTGTCCTACTAAGAATGATGTGATTATTAAAATCACTCTTTGATCAAAATTCAATAATGATCAATCACCCTTTGATCAAAATTCAATAATGATCAATTACAAATCCAATGATGATTTTAATAGCCACATCATTCTTAGTAGGATACAAGTAAGACATAAGTAGGCCACCTAGAATTATTCTCCATATACCCAGACAAATAGGTCCCATATAGATTCATTTGTTCCTTCACCATGTTATTTTCCGTATGTCTCTCTGTTATTAAGTTCCTCAGAAGACAACTTACTACGTTTTCCTGCCTGTCCTATTACCAAGATTTTGCAGTAAATTATGTTGATTTCTATTTTTACAAATTTTGAACCATTATCTCTCTAACAAAAATTCGATCATCATCGTTTTCTTTTTGATTTCCCTTCTGTTTTTGTAAGTAGTTTTGTTTTTCCTTTTGGACGTAACAAACAGAAGCTAACAGGAACGATGTATAATGTTAGCTACAAATTTGGTAAGCAGCCCTTCACTTTTCAGCTACTATCCCATTTGTTTTCAAAGCACTTTGACTTAAATTTTCTTTCTTCCATGTGTACAACTGAAGAGGATAAAACAATGACGAAGCAACAAGAATCCCAGGAGTCAACTGTGATTGACGAAAATTTTGACAATCATGGTAATCATAACAGAACATCATGTGTATTCACATGCCTTGGAACAGTCCCAGATAACTAATTCCATCTGTTTTTAGACCTGTCCAAACCTAGAATTCAAATGGGATCCTGTTGAACACCACCAGATGCAGCCACGTGTAGACATCCACACTTAGTATGGTACGGAAAACCGACCCAAGATCCTCTTTGAAATAGAAAGAAATCATCTCATAGTCCAGATGAAATTTCACAAATTTAATTGCGTACATGTTACCACTATGGTTCACATGTTTCAGCACCATTTAATGCAATAACACAAAATCCGTAAGACATTTTGAAGGCGAACCCCAATGTACTTGAGAGTGGAAAACTGGAAAGAATATCTTAAGGAGCAAATGGTACACGGGCATTTAGAGAAAGGCTGAGACCCCAACAAAACCAAATGCATGTAAAAAAAAAAAATGTGGCAGAAGTAGCAAACCTTCCTTTGAAACTTCAAAAGAGAGGTCTTTCCAGTAAGTTAGAAGACTGAAAATTGAAAACCTTTCAACAAGTGAGAAGATGAATTCCAACAGCGATAAACAACGTGGCGGCCCACAAAATTTACTGCTCTTAGATGGACATTGTTATGATTCAATTAAGAAACTATGAATGCATATTAGCAACTGATTGAGTTAATTATAAGTTAAAAGAGGAACAAAAAAGAAAAAGAAAGTAACCTTTTAAAAGGTCGAAAGAATGAGATTCAAATCCAACATTACAAGTACAATTACAAAGGTGTATCAATACATAAACTCTTATTCCTTCAGAAGGCTAACACTGACACAACTTAGTCCACAAGATAATTACTTCCTGATGAAAACAAGGAAATATCAATGGATAAACATGCACAAGTCTGCAAATAGTATACATGGTGACTGCCGAATAAAATTACTAACCACTATTTGATACACATACAACAATAGGAGTTCTAATATCTTTATTAATCACTAATTGGTATCTCCCACAGCTCAGCCAAGTATAAAATCAGTGGCAATCAAGCCCTTGAGCATCTGTATAACCTCCCAACCTTGCTCCCACTCTGATTAGGGCTGCAATTATATTAAGCTACATAAAAGTAAATGCGAAACAATGTGTGTACCATATAGAGCATGTACCTGCTATACCCATTCCCGCATTCCAAGGGGCTTGATTTACCAGGCATAATACATGGGCAGAAGTGTCAGGACAGCCTCAATTCAGAATCTTCATCCATTGTCCAAACAAAATTAGGCATGTCAAACCTTGGCCCCGCAACGGTCCTATATATATAAAGCTTCTCAACGGGGCAGCTTTCAGGTCTCGAGTTTGGATGTCCCCTTTCATCAATAACCTCAACATTAAGCCTTGGCAACTTCTGACCTAGCAGCTTACATGCTCCGTAACTCACAGAACAAGAAGACATCCAAAGGGATCGCATTGTCTCCAGCTTTGCAGCATTGGCCAAAAGAGCCTTGTCACCAAAGGGGCAGTCCCTAATCTCCAGTTTCCTAAGGTTTTCGCAACCAGACAGTATGTGATGGAGTCCCAGATCACTTTCTCCGGCGAAAGCTACAGAGAGCATCTCTAATTTTTTGGCAAAAGTCCCAATATACTCAAACACACGATCAGTGAGAAGACCAGAAAGGGAGAGCCGCTGTAGATCCTTGCAGTGCTCAACAATGGCTCCAAATCCCGCATCAAGTGGTTGAAGAGTAACGTAATCAGGAGTTCGTGGCTCAATAATACAAAGACGAAACCTTGTCATGTTAGGTCGATTCCTTGCAATGGTCCTTAAGGCAGCATTAGACATTTGACGGCAGAAGTACAGAACAGACTCGAGCTTGGGGCAGCCTGCAGAAACTGAGACAAGGCCCTGTTCTGACAAGGATACATTTGGTTCTGCTTCATAAGGATCGGATGGAAATACCCTCAATTCTTGCAGATCCTTGCAAGATGCTGCAAGGACATCAAGACCAGCATCTTCAATGTAATCCAACACCTGCAGTCACGTCCTCAATTAACACGACAGGGACAGGCTCGTCTCAATCAAAAACAATATCAAAATTAAACAGACAGCAAACATTGAAGAACAACATCGAATAAAATCAGACATACCCATAAGCGCTGCAAATTTTGACATTGGCTAACTAGCTTGATAAGATCAGGGCTTTGGATAGTGGCATAACTCAAGTTCAATGATGTTAACCTAGAGCAGATAGGGTAAACAGCTGGAAGATAGCCTGGGACTACGTCCCAAAAACCAGACAGGCCCCTCAGTTCCTTGCATCCAGAAAAAGCTCCTGATAGGTTTGAGAAGACATCAGGTCGCAACTCAGACGCATAGACACCCGTGCCTAACTCAACCAGCTGAGGTGCCCGACGAAGAAGGTTCGCAAGCCTGTCAAGGGGCACAGCACGGTTGAGCCGGAGAGTCCTCAGGTTGGGGCACCTACCCACCAGGCGCTCCAGGGCAGAGAAACTCACCTCAGACCCTAGGCAGGAAATGTTAAGGGACACCAATGAGGTGTAGTTATCAGGAAAATGGCTGAGCCAGTGCCCACTCTGGTCTTCCACATCACTCTCCCGCAGGTCCAGCTCTCTCAAATTCCTGTAGTGCAACAGCAAAAACAACTTGCTCAATAACGACAACGTTCGAAACATTTCACATAGTCAGTACAACTATAACCAATACCATATGAAAAAGTTCAGTGGAACAAAACCAACACTCGGTACAACTATTAATACTAGCAAGTTTGTCACCCTACATATCACTGACAATGGAAAAAAAAAAATTAACACTTTTTTCATTGGGTAAACATCAATGAGAAAGATTACAAGAAGGGAAGTCATTTATTCCTGATCTATTTGAAAATTTCATTAAACCAAATTTCCCCAGAACGTAAACAAGTTCTTCCCAGAAAAAGCAATAACACAAATCAGAAATTAACACAGCAAAACCTTCAATTTTTTTTTTTTTTTTTTGATGAATACAACAGAATATTCAATTAATAGCATGAAAGCCAAATATTAGAAGATTCATAATTCTGACTACAATTACATAAAGTAAGAAAAAAGAACCTCATTGAGGAATTCAAAAGAAAGCCACACTGTCCAAGAAACAACAATCCAAAACTTTGAAAACAACACCACATCACAAACGAGCACAAACAAACAAAATAGCTAAAAGAAAAAGGCAACCGAAGCAACCCAAGTGATATTGACTAGATTTTCCACCTTAGCCAGTCAAAAAAATGGAAATTCCTTCCCAGATCTACAAGATACCAAGGCAGAAAATAGAGCAACCAAAGCAAGGTAACAGTAGCCAACCATCGTTGATTTCCCATCTATAAACGGAAACCCAATAACTTAAACCACACAATGCACACAAAATCAAGTTTCTTTTTGGGAATCAATCATGAGGGAGCAACAAATTTTGATTCAAACAAATCGACCAACATCTCAAACTAGGAAGCAAAAAAAGAAATGGAAAAATCAGAGACAAACTGCATCTAACAACTAAAATCAGATCTTTCCATATATACATCACCATTACCCACTCAAAGGTCGGAGGAAAACAGCATGAATCCCCAAAAATACGACAATGCTGCACTTAGTCCCTCTGAGACTGATAAAAGATAGCTAAAGCCAAGAAATTTAACTTGGAAAATAACATCGTTCTCCGCATTTAAGACCTATCAAATCCAAAAACCTTAACTCAACCGAGCCAAACTCAACGATTCACTTACGCTAAAAAAAACCCCGTTCTCTCATTTCCCTTAAAACCAACACTAACACTGCATTACTCCAAAGATCCAAACTTGTACGCACACTTCCTCCCTCCCAACATAACAACCCCACAAAAGTAAACTTACTCCAAACAAACAAACAAAAGAAACCCATATTTCCCATTTCCAAACCGAGCAAAAACAAACAAAAACCGAACCTGCAATTGGCAGCAATGGCGGCTAAGCCCTCAGTGCTGAACCCCTCGCACGTGGAAAGCACGAGGACCTTGAAGTTCTTGAAGGACTTGGAGATTAGCTCCAAGCCCTCGTCGGTGACGACCATGCGCTTGAGCCGAATCTCCTCCAGCCACGGGTAGGCCACCGCCATGGCGGCGATCCAGGGGCCGACGTAGCCTCCCCAGCCTTCCGGAACAAGGTTGAAGTCGGCGAAGTGGGGCTTCCCCTTAAGCTCGACGCTCCTGACCTCCGGGAAGCGTCGGATCAGCATCCGAGGGCTGATCGCGTAACAGTTCCCCACGAACACCCTCCTCCTGCTCCACCGTTCGATCTCGTACCACGACTTGCACACCATCGAGATCACGTTCCTGTCCTTCCCATCCTGTATGAACGAGAACACATGCTCCAACACCTCCTCCGGGAACGAGCTCCCCGCCATTCTCTGCATCACCGTCCTCTCCGACGTCGTTTAAGAGCCCAGCAAACCAACACAACGACAACAATTAACACTCAACGAAGACTGTTAGATCTGAGAGAGAGAGAGAGCGTTGAGCATTGACATTATAAGTGTGTTGAAGAGGATAAGGATTTGTTTGTGTTTGTGTTTTGTGTTTGTGTTTTGCGTTTGTGTTGTCCTGGGTGAGGTTAAGAAAGGCAAAATATTAACCAGGGTTAAAGAGCTGGTCACTATGATGGACCGTGGTGATCCAGACACGTGGTCGGTCTGGATGAGATCTTATCCGTTGGGCCGACGAATGGGAGCCGCATAAAACGGGTGTACGTAATAAGTAAGAGCGTGGAGCCCGGGGAGGGAGGACTCGGCGAGAAGATGAATTTGATTTCTTCTCTTTCATATTCTCGGGAGGGAGTGAATAAAGTGTTATCATGTGTAGCGTAATGGGTGGAGGGAGAAGGGGGAATCTCATGATTCGGATTGCACGGCTGGATCTGAGGCCGAGGATATTGCGGGGACCACAGAGCTAATCGGAGAGAAATAAGAAAATTGAAAATTGAATAGAAGGGGGGGTTAAAATAATGTGGAATGATATGATGTGAAGTCTTGGTATGATGACATCATGGCCGTCCAATCATACGTGCCAATTTCGATCTATCTATCATTCAGTCTCTTACATTTATCCATGATATGTACCGCTTAAGTACTCCATAACAATCATCTCCAAATCCCATACATGATTTATATGATTAGACACGTAACGGTGTTTTACTATTTACTAATTAAGACCATTTTCTAAAAGGAATTCTTTCTCTTTATTTTTATATATATATATATATATATATATATATATATATATATTCTCTTGTGATTTTTATTTTGAAAATCCAAATTAACACGAATCTTACAAATTTAAAGGTTACTTTTCAAAATAGGAAGATGGAAGATTATGTAACTATGCTTTCACTTTGGAACATTCCGTAAAAGTAATGTCATTTTTTAGAGCTACCATTTGGTTTATGAAATCATGGACAACATTTTTTTTTTTTTACTTTAAGTGGGTAGTGAGAATTCTTTTAATTCAACTTAAAATGAACGCTCGAATGCAAAGGATAAGAGAGAGGCGACAAAGAGCTATGAAGGAAAAGACTGTGAAAATAGAAAGCCTTTTGAGTTAGGGTTGAGATCTAGTGTAATTGTATGTTCATATTGTTTGTAATTTGAGCATGCAATTGTGAGATGACTCCTGTTAAATCTACGTACTCGGGCAAGTATTTGAGGAACCCACGACCTTATTAGAGTGTGGGGAGCAGTAAAAAAATGATTTATATTGATGAAAAGTGTTAGAGAAATGCTACTCAAGTGTCCATCTTCATGCATTCTTATCTATTTGACATATTCACATTCACCTGTCTATTTTTTTTTTTAACCAAAAAATAAAAAAAGAACAAAAAATAAAGAATAAACTTCACTTAACTCCATAAACTTTCATTACATTTGAAATTACTCCTCTAAACTTCACATGCTCTCAATTTAGTGTATCAATCTTTCAAAAAAAATTTTTTTTTTCAATTTCACTAATCCGTTAAGATTTTATGGAAAATCCTAACAAAAGAGTGTTAAAATCATAAAATACCCCTCTTTAAAAATAAATAAAAAATAAAAAATTGCAAAGATTTAGGCGATGGTAAATATTTAATAGAATTTACAAAAATACTCACTCCTAAATCTTTGAATTTTTTTATATTATATATATTCATATTTTTTTAAAAAAAAAAATTGATATTTTGGGCATTTTGACAAGATTTAAGGAAAAATTATAACATATGGATGAAATTAAAAAAGATTAAAGCATTGAATTGAGAGTGTTTGAAATTTATGAAGGTAATTTCAAAAGTGACGAAAATTTAAAAGTTAAGTAAAATTTATCTAAAAATAAAATAACAAAAAGAATGTTGGGATATGGACACTATAAGAATGCTTAGTAACATTTCTCCGAGTATAAATGTGTGAGTTATTTTAATTGGTCAACTAAAAATATTTTCAGATTAATTAATATTTTATTTCGTATTAATTAAATACTTATTGAAAAAAAAAAAATAAAATAATAATTCCCAGGTGAAAGTGAAACAAAGGGCATAAAATTAAACTTAGTGATTCTAATTAATTAAAGTACAAAACCAACTGCACGTAGCATCTTAATCAAGAACTTTTACAGTGTACGGGTAGAAGGTAATATCGCAGAGAGTTTACACGTACACCCAGAAAAAAAAAAAAAAAAAAAAGCCCCCATGTGAGCAGTAATTTCTTTCCCACAAACGGTAAAAATCTCAAGTGTCCTTGGAGTTTCCCCAAGTGCACGTACATATATGGCATAAACAAAATAATTGACCCCATGGGGGGATGGAGGAAAATGACGGATTTGGCCCCAATCATATGGAAAGGGTTTATGGGTTTACCCTCATTCATTCCATATAAATGTGGGGGGTACTAGTGTCAGTCGGTGAAAATGACATGGTATTATGGGGTCGCTTTGCTTCAGCATGGACTCCATGGACCTGTCCCTTTTTGTGTCTAAAAAAGCTGAGAGCTAAAAACCAACGGCTAAGATTCATTCCTCTTAAAGAACACATCTAGACCGTTGCTTGGGGCCCTCTGGTTTTTGCGTCCTTGTCGATGGTAACCGTAGACCTTGTCTCTACTCGAACTGCTTCTGAAGAACATGTGTAACCCAAAACATATTCCTATATTATTATTTTATTTTAGGGACAACGAAAAGAGTTCATATAATATTTTTGTGTACTCCTAGGGTAGAGCAGGGGTTGGATGCTATGACTTTTATTATTTATATGCTTCTTATAAATCAATTGTATTATAACCTCGATTACTAAGAGATTAAATTTGTATCACGTTAGCTATTAAATTGTATTCGGTTAAAACCAACACAGAATAGGAATCTCTCTATTTTTAAGCAATTTAATGTTGTTGTATTTAGCGGTATGCATGATGTCACATAATAAATACACTGGCACCTCATTTTTTTAAAAAAAAAATGCATACGATAAATACTAAGGAACTAGGATCCTCTGTAGTTCCTTGTAGGGTTGTAATCTATGTAACATATATTACTTAATTACTAATATGCGTACTTAAATTTATATTACTAATTTTTAGTAAGCTATTAATATATATATGAATGAGCTAATTAGTCGAGCAAACGATCTGGTCGAGTTTTAAATGAGTTGAGCTCGCGAGATCCCATATCGAGTTTTGAGTTGGATATGTATCATTTACTAATCGAGTTTGTTTCTACAGTATCGAGCTTGAGTTCAGATCGAGTTATACCGAGCAGGTATCAAGCGAATTGTCGAACGGACTGGTTTATTTACGACCTTAGTTCCTTATAACATGAGGGTAAAATGATAATTTCACCTTTTGTTTCAACGATTTTATCCTCATGTTATAAGGAACCCACTCCCTCTCCAATTGAAAAAAAAAAAAAAAAAAAAAAATCCTAGAGAGTATCCTAGTTCTACTATTTGATGCATTGTCGGATCATAAAATTGAGAGAATCATTTTTCAATTGTCTAATAATTTAGACAATATATGTGAGAGATTCACTTGATTGAGTAGCTGTCCACTAAACCGATAACAATTTAGAGAGTAAATTGCAAAAGATCCCACCTCTAGAAATTCAGGGATTAATTTGGGGTTAGAATATTTTATTGGGTAATTAAGCTGAGTTGTCGTGCACGTAAAGTCGATTTTTTATTGGTGAGAAATCGGGATTACGATTTTTAATATTTTTTTTTTAATATTTTTTTTTAAAAAAACAGATAAATAAAATAAATAAAAGCCCACGCACGGTTCTCCGGGAATCTCTCATCCCCCTCGAGTGGGGATGACTTGGACTTTGGTGCATATTTTTGTAGTAGAGTCATACCACTCACTTGCAAAGACATAAAATAAAAACCACCCTTTGCCTTCTTCAATGCCATTTGATTAGTCCAGCTTGCTGACTTGGTGATAAACTTAGTAATAATGTGCTTCTGTCGTGGCTCGTTTTCTTTTAATATATATATATATATATATTTTTTTTAAGGTTAATCGGCTGCACGTGAAGTGGTACAACCAATGTCGTGGTTTCGAACAATAAAAATGGTACGTACGTGACAGCGGAGCGAACTGCATGCCGCTACACATGCTTGCTTACTTCTCTATCCCTCACTTTCCTCATCGGTATCTGTTGACACTCTTCCAGGCTTCTCACTAAATTTTACCTCAATATTTTTTTTTTAATTTTATTTTAACTTACTCACTTTTTTAAATTACTTATATTTTACTCCTTTTTTTTCAAATTAAAAACAAAAAAAAATCGTCTAAAACACACACACACACACACATATATATATATATATATATATATATATATATATATATATATATTTGGTTAATTTGAGAGGAAATGCATAGCTTTCGGTATGTCTCCGAATAGGGCCCCCCCTACCCGTCCGTCTGATCAATTGGCTCGAACACCTGACCGCTCTTGCTCACCCATTCTTTCATTTTAGTCTCATTTAATCTATTTATTAAATTGATATTTGTCTTTTAAAGACATGAAATTTTTATATGCATCTTTAATAATTTTTATATCTTATTGAGAACCATGTGATTTTTTTTTTTTTTTAAGTAATACTAGAAATTATATTTTTATTCTATAATCATTTCACAATACTGAAAGTGACACCAACTCTTGTATCTTTAATTTAAAAAATAAATAAATAAAAAATAAACACATAATTTTTGTGGATTAACATAATAAACTACAATTGATGGAAAGTTTAGAAACAAAAAATCCCATCAATCTTATTTTCCTTTTACCTTTTTTTCTTTTTTGGAGGGTGTTCTAGCTAAACGTTGTTTTCATTTTCTTTTATATTCTTGTGGACCCCAATCTTTTGAGTTTTCAGATAGACCTTTTTATATGGTATTCATTATAGATAACTACTTGTCATATTTGCCATAAACGTAACATTTATTCTTTATTTATTTATTTATTTTTACATGTCTACACAAGAAAAGGGGGAGGAGGATTCGAACTAGTGATATCCGTTTTATGAGGCGTAGTTCATTGCTGATTGAGCTACCACTTGGAGACTATTTTTTCGTTTTCATATGGGCAGAGGAGTACAAAGTAAGTATTAATATACTTTTTTTTTTTTTTTTTTTTGGCTCTCACTTCCCATTAAATAAAACTGTTAGCATACGAGCATATATTAGATCTTTTACTCACCTAGGGAGTTATCACATGGCCACCAAAGTGGTTGATCGATCTGAGTAGACTTTCAGAAATATTACTAAACTTGTGGGTTCATAAGAAAAATTATTAGAAGAGGATGGATTTAATTGCAAAAAAAGCACAAGGGTATTGTTTCGAAAGCAAAGTAAAAATTACATTAATTACCATCGGTGGTGATGGTTAACTGAAATTCTTAAAGTAGTAGGACATGTACGAGGGTGAAATTAAATTCGACTATTGAAATGAGAATCTTCAATCCTATTAGTATTAGTCGCTTTGAATCCTACCGATGTCCTGATAAGAGAATGGCTACGGTTCCCACCCTTTAGACCCCTCATGTGTGGCTTCTGGAGGGCAAGTGCTACTATAATCACGTCCAGGTAAAATAACTACAGTTAGTCTTTATTACCTGCCTTTTTACATATTAAAAAAAAAAAAAAAAAAAAGGTCTACATTAATTAATATTTATAATGCTAAGTTATGAGGCGTCACGCCCACCACAATATTGCACATCAATTGATCAAAATCATAGAAATTACACATTAGCAGCACGTGATAGTATACAGTACAAAGCCAAGTTCGATAATGCAACGTTAAAATCACTTTTTATCAGTGGAAGAGTCTCTATCTTATCATTCACTAAGCCTTAATATATCTCTCCCTCTCTCACAAGTCTCGCATACTTCCAAGGTGTGTAACATTATAAATTTTATATAAATTACAAAATGTTAATTATGTTAATGGTATGCTATAGTTTTTACTATAATTTCTTTACAAATTGATGTAACAGTTTATGTGATACTTATTACGATAATCATTAAAGTGTATACTGCAACATAATAATATACATGGTTCTTACAATTTTGTTTTCTAAGCCAACGGGGGAAGGGCTATAAATGAGGATTTTTCTCATTCTTGATTAGAATGGAAGATCGAGAAAATGGAAGACTAATTGAAAATGTTTCCGAATAGGAGATTGGAAGCGGCTCATTTATCTAAAAGATGTGCACAAAACTTTGCGCTAGCCTTCCGACTATGAAAAAGAGGCAAGTAGAAATGAATATCAGAAATAATAAAAACAAAATTTTAATCCTTGAAAAGAGATCTGATGGTTGAATTGCACGGAGAATATTGATAGCATCGCCATTTTTTTTTTTCTAATTTTGAAGGGCTATAAATGAAGATTTTTCTCATTATTGATCAAAATGAAAGATTAAGAGAATGAGAGACTAATTGAAAATGCTTCTAAATATGAGATTGGAAGCGGCTTATTTAGCTAAAAAATGCCCACGAAACTTTGCACTGCACTAACCTTCCAACTATGAAAAGAGGGCAAGTGAAAATGAATATCATAAACAAAATTTTAGTCCTTGAAGAGATCCGATTCTTGAATTGCAAGGATAACATTGATAGCATCGCCTTCAATTTGCAAAGAGTAGAACCCAAGAGAGGCATCAAATTGAGTGGCAAGGAATGAAAAACGTTTGGTTGTAGCATGAAGAACATATAATATTATCATTAGAATCACTAAGAACCATGTTCGTTTATATGTTTGGTTGTAGCATGAAGAACATATAATATTATCATTAGAATTACTAAGAACCATGTTCGTTTATATGATACTCATCACACACGTTAATCGTTAGCTACTAAAATATAAACTGACACATAACTTTTGACGTAACACTTATTTTCATTTTCATAAATGATGAATTCTCACACAAATTATCTCCTTTCTCCTATATAAAAAACATATAGCCCTTAACTTTCGAAGAGAAGGGATGGATCTTGTCAGCATAGGACATGACCTTTGGCAAACTTTTGTTGACCATAACAAAGAGAAAAAGATGAAGAATGAGCGTGGGGGGGCTCACTTTGACTCGCATATTATGCATGGCTCCACCACTTGGACGCATATTAACAAAAACTATGCATCAACCACTCTTTCTTAATAATTCTACTTGTGGATTTTAATCATCGACAGAGGAACCTTTGACTATTTATCGCCATAATGAGTAAAGGATAAATAATTTAGCTGCCCATTTCTTCTTGATTCTATACCATACCAAATCAATCACCAATTTCCACTATAAATTTTTTATAAAGTCTCTACTTTTTAAAAAAGTGGGTGTATTAATTTTATATTAGAATATTAATTAAATAATTAAATTTATTAATTTTTTTCATCGGTTTTAATTTGTAGAATAATTAGTTATTTCAAATGATATCAAAGTAAAAATCATGAATTTCAACATTGTTTTCCTCATTTACCTCTTATTTTTATTAAATATTTCACATATTACATATTATGATTTCGCATTTTCGATTGTTAAGTTTAACATTTTCTTGAGAGATGTTAATTATGTAAAGGCCGATCATTGAATTAGAATTATTTGTATTTACATCCAGCTCACCAAAATTGACTCGTCATTTTAACTAAAAAAAAAATCACTTTTTTTAGGCTATCAACTTTTTCAAAGCACCTACATCAAACTCTCTATTTTAACTATTCACTTTCATTATTTCATTTTCAATAATTTCTTTAGCAGTATAGTAGCTCACCAAACGTTTCAGCATTTTACTAAACCGAACGTAGGGTGCGTTCGAGATTGCGATTTCGTAAGAATAATCCGCGTTTTTAAAAAATATCTCAAAACGTAATGTGTTTGACATTATGATTTAAAAAACATTTAATCTAAAATAGAAAAGAAAAAAATCAGCGATTTCTATAAGCATTATATGAGTGCTTATTTTTAAAAATACGAATTTAAACAAAAATCACGATTTCGCATAACAAATAGTTGATAAAAATTGTACTTTTTTAACATATTTTACCAAACATCTTTACAATTTTATAAACGCAATTTTTAAAACACACTTATTAAAACCGCAATCTCAAGCCGACCCGAATTACTTCTTGTCTTATTTTAGCCCATCATGTTTATTTTCACCCGTAGTACTTTTTTTTTTTTTTTTTCCCCTGGATTTCTCTACCAGCCAAATGCATGCTTATCGAGATGAGCCCTCTCCTTGGCCGGTTTAGGAAATATTGGCAAACAAATCCTCCAAAAGGGGCAAAGGAAATCCTCCTAAGATCTCGATTCAAACAAAAACCAGGGTGGCTCCGCGCGGGGGGGCGGGGGGGGTGGGTTGAGGGTAGAGCCGTAGAGGGTGGTGAAAGTCCGCCTGCCCTACAGCCGGCCTGCACTGTCCAATCAACGTGGGAGCACCTTTTCCTTTATATCTCTTTGACGCTAAAATAGAAAAAAAGAAGCATAGCTTTCCAAAAGTAACCCCCCCTCGTCTCATGATTATCACCAACAGTAACCCCTCGTCACCTTTTCCATCTTTGTCGTACTTGCGTGTCTCTGTCTCATTTGCTGACTCCCCCCTCCTTCCGTCCTTCCTTCCTTCATCCAAAATACCAAGTTGACTGTTTTTTCTTAGCTCCTTTATTAATGGCCATCATCGTAAACGTGTATTCTTTTTTTCTTTTTTGGATATTTTTTTCTTTTCCGTTATTAATTATTTCTTAAACACGTCAAAGGCCTTGTAAAAAAGTTGCAATTTTACCTAATTTTTCGGTCTTGTCATGGATGTGCGGATGACACGTGGCGATGTGGGTGTTCTTTTACTGGCGTGGGTCGACGATGGGGGCAATTTCTGATGGCACGATTTAAATGTGGTGTAAAAATCTAAATAGATAATCTTAAACAAAAGGCTTTCATCTACGTGTGAAATGTGATTAATGAATTTTGACCTTTGTAATAAGTTGTTAGGAGTTAGGCAGCCTCGACCATTCGGATCACATGTGACTTTATACAAAATTTCAAATCAAATATGGACAAAATTTTCTTTTAATTTACATCTAAATTGATCTGATTAGACCATGTAAAACAAAGATATTATTTTATACATTTCCATATCACTCTACCGAGCAACGGGTTTTGGGCAGCTCAATTCCTTATTAGGTTGTTTGTCACCGTTTTTCTATAGTAGATAGATCCAATAAAGATCCATATTTTTCTATAGATAGATATACTGAGAAATCTGTTTTAAGATCTATGATTTGACTATAACTCCTAGCCTTCTAAGCTAATTATGCAGGTTCGATTTTCAGTTACTTGCTTATATCTCAAATTTGTTTTTAAAGTATATGATTTTTATATGCATTTTTAATATAAACTAATTAACACCCGCTTTTAAACATGTGATTTTCAAAAGGTATTTTTAAAAATAAATATGACAATCATGTGCTTTTTTGAGAAAAAAAAGTTTTACCGTATGAGAATATATAATAACATGCACCACTTTGTTGGAAAATGTGGTATTATTGTTTTACCAGGAAGGAGGATATGATTAGTAAAGAAGCATTATTGGCATAAACTAATTAAGTCAAAAAGAGATTGACAGAGCCGTGTTTGAAATGATCAATTAGTGTAAGCAAGTACACTGCTTAATGTAATTATTATTACAAGATAAATGATAATGATGTATCCATTAGTGGGCTCACCAGCAAACAATTTTCATCACAATACACACACACACACACACACACACACACACACACATATATATATATATATATATATATACACACACAGAAGCTGAAGATGGCTGCTATATATTCACAACCACATTTGAACTTGATTGAAAAAAAGTCACATTAAAACATGTGAACATGGGATGACAAATATGTCAGCTTTAATTTAATTAACACAACTTTGCTATAATTCTTTTTGGACAATATATATATATATATATATATATATATATATTCTTGAGTCGTCGATATCTCCTTATGGTGCTCTATCAACATCATTTTCCCATTCTATCTTAACACTAATGTGAGTTTCTTTGTTTATTTTTCTTTATATTATATAATTTATATGTAATATTTGGTTATCGAGTAAGAGTTTCTCTTATCTCACGTATAAAGGATAGGTTAGGTGTAATGACTCAGAATAAACACTAGCTTGAAATTTGGGTTCGACTGTTAGGGAGATAAAAGCTAAAGGAGTCAAATCAGAATAATTTAATATACATATTAAGAATTTATTTCTAACTCAAAAGCTTAAGGTAATGGGCTTTGGGTTTACTTAAGTATGTTGATTACTAATTATTTTTCTTTATATTTCTTCAATGTGGGGACACAATCCTCACAAATGCATACACAACAAATTTTTTGTCTCTTTCCACATGACTCATAGAGTTGGCCAACTCCTTCAAACCAGACCCAAAACGCATCAAATCAAGACACTCATATTAGCAACAACGGAAGCTAACCATTAACTCTTTATACCAATTATTAGGGAGAAAAACATCAAAGAAGTGAAATAAGAGTAAGTTAAAATATATATTAGAACACAACTTCTAGCTCAAGTATATCAAAGAAGTGAGCTTTGGTCCACTTAAGTATATTAACTACTTTTTATTTTATTTTATTTTATATTTTTATATTTCTTCAATGTGAGACACAATCTTTACAAGTACATACACAACATCGACATTGCTCGATAATTACCTTGTGTGTTTAAAAAAGAGAAGCTACATGTACTCATAGACTAGTCTCCTAGTCGGGACGAAACCTCGAATAACTTGTCATACAAAGAAAAATCTAAATCATTATTTTAAATTAAAATAATTCTTTGAATTTAATTTTATCATCTCAACGACAACATTTATCAAACCCACTAGAGAGTTAACCAGGGTGCATGCTAAGTGCTAACCCTCTCCTTCCAACAAATATGGGTGGTGACCTTTCAGTATCAAAGCAACTTTATCATGAGTGTCCTAATAATTTCTGTATTATAATGCTTTTGGTGGGATGTGGGATGCCATACACATGACAACCATTCCTAGGTACTTCAACTGTAATCTTATATTAACTAAATAAAAGCCTCCCCTTTGATGAACATCAAAAGAAAAGTTGACCCACCTCATATTAACCTTATTTTGTACAAACAAATACCCATATTTATATTTATCCAATACTTTTTGCCGTAACTAATAAATTGTCATACAATTGAGATGCCGATGAGTGGCAGAAAAGGCATACTGATAATATATTAAGATTGTTTTTTCTGTGGTGGGAGTTTCTCATTCTGTAGGCAACAGTGTATTAAGTTTAATGGTGTCAGCTGGATAGTCTGTGCATAATTCATAAATGAGAAGAACAAGAAGAAAACATAAAAGAAGAAATGTTTGAATCTTCAACACTCCTAGGGGGGTGCACGAAGCCAAAAACACCTAATGGTTAACATAAACTGCTGAACATATGATGGTGAGTGTAGAGGACCACCAACACACACCAGAATGATACATCTTTGAGTTATCAATTCCAATATCTCTAGGTATTTCAGCAGTTTTATTTATTTATTTTAATTTTTAATTTTTATATCATATATGGTCCTGCTATATATACTTTCTTCCTCCATTAATGGCCCTATCTAGTGGTCCTGATCGTGAAATCCCCTGATGGATCCTATGGCTGCAATTCATTGATTAAGCTTCCTTTCGCCATTAATGGTCCCCTTGTATGTATGTGGACCACTCTTCCAAAGGCTTCCTCTGCATATATGGGGACCAACTTTTTTTATGTGCCATGCACAATACGCTAACATTGACATATATATCCTAGGTAAAAGGACAAACCTACAAAGGTCCATTCTCACACACCATCCTACCTTAATGAATCACACATTAACCATTTTTTTTTTTTTTTTTTCAGAAAACATTTGCAGCATCTGTGGTTGCAGATAATGGAACATGCTAATAATGAAGCCTTAGTTGCTGTCAAATGTAGTGGCAAGATTGTTCAAATCAGTATGTCTTGGTTCACACAAAGAAATTATGATGATTTTCAGTAATTTCTTATCAATTTCCAATTTACCAACTAAAACCCCTTTTTTCCCTATATTTCCAAGCTGGATTGATGTTTTAGGCTATGCATTCTACCTCGTGTATTTGGATCTGGTGGACCGAGCTACTTATATTATAATATAGGCAACTCATGTGAGAGAGTACTCATATCTTACTTGTAGGCAGTCTAAGGGAGAGGGCATCTAGGTTCGGATGCCCTCTTATAAAAACTGCTCGTATTACATGCAATACAGACAGTTCATTACACCCGATCAGATTTTTTCTTGAAAACTACCAAATTCTACTTCTTCTTTTTTTCATTGAAATTAGGTTATTTAAACCCCACAACTCTTGCTGGAGCACGCCTTCCTATATCTCTACATTTATTATTACATGTATATTTTATATGTACATGGTCGGTGGTGGGCAGGTACCCTCAGAAGAGGAAGAGGAAAATGCCCTTCTATATAATGTTTGTGGGAAAGAATTTCCAATTTGCACATAACAAAACACGTGGTGTGGAAAATATAGGGCAAATTTTTGTTGGATCACCTACTACTGCAACTACTATAGATATTGGGTTATGATTAGGAAAGACAAGCGTGTGAAATGATGTACAACGTTTACACTATCCATTACACGTTGTGTTTTTTTTTTTTTCATTACACATTGTTGAGCAGCAAAAACACACCCAAAAATCCATTTGTTTAGGGATACTTTTTGTACTTAAGCAGGCAACTTTCTGGTTTTTTTTTTGTTTTTTTTTTTTATAGACGCTGTAAAAAAAATACCGGAGGGTTTTTGTAGTTTTTTTAACTGTTCAGATTTAATTCTATATTCTATCTCATAAAGCGGATGTCACTAGTTCGAATCTCCATTCTCCCTCTTGTGCGGACATGTCAAAAAAAAAAAACTTGAAATTAAATATAAACAGTTGAAAAATTAAAGAGATCTCTTGTAGTTCTTTTTATAGCACCTAAGCCAAAATCTGGCTGTTTTAGTATGTGAATTTAAAGACATGCTTCACTTTTCTCTTGAGTTTGGCTTGCCTTTAGAGAAAAATTCGCTTGGAGATCTTATGTGTAAAAATAAATGGTGGAGATTGCTTGCAAGATTGGAGAAGCATTTCAGTTTTTTTTTTTTTTTCATTAGAAACAATCTCCATCGTTTATTTTTTTGCAAGTAATTTTTTGGTCGGAGGCAAGCCAAACTCAAAACATTTCCAACCCAGACAATAGTTTGTATCAATCATGGGCTGAGAGTCCTACTATCACAAATGGGGTCCAACACCATGATTGAATCTATAATAGGTTTAACACAAGACACCATTAGAGTTTTTATTGGTCTCTTTGATTCTCAGACCCCCCCTCCCCCAAAAGAAAAAAACCAGAAAGCAAAAGGGAAAGAATGAAAAGGGCCCTTAGGCAAGTGGCAAGCACCCCTACATCCTTGAAAGAAAAAAGAAAAAAAAAAAAACCAAAAACACAGAGACAGAGTTGACCCATCCAAGTTATTGCAAAGAAGCAATAATTGGCTGATTGGATTGGGCCTCAGTCGACTCTATGTTACCATTGGATTGCACTATTTTGAACATTGGGCCTCACAACCACATTTGGGCTGAACTCAGTGTTTGTTTTCAATGTACAAACCCAACCTTATAGGCCCAGTAATGTTGTCTGTCCAGCCTTTTTTGTGGTCCTTTTTCTTGTTCAATGGACCAATAAGTTACTGGAACAAATGACTTATTGGCCTATTTTTAAGTTTTTTTTTTTTTTTCCACTGTATCAACTATATTGAAGAGTTTGTTAGGATCTCTCACATGTTAAGGAACCAAGGACAGTTTTATTAAGTGGGTTACATGAAATTTTCCTCCAATACAGTTTGTCTTTATATATTTAGGGCCGAAGACTTTTGACTCGACCTGCAAATTTGTTACGATTTTAATACAAAATTATTATGTTAAGATTAAAGAGTCTGACCTGTTTAATGAATTGAATTAAAGTCAACAAATACTTTAATCCAACACTTAATCAAAACAATATGTCTGCATTAATCAAAACAAAAATTAACACCTGCCTAAATCATTGTGATAAGACAATGTCTGGGGACGGGAATGCAAGGGGTTTACATAACAAGCGGACAATTCATTAATTAGATGAAATGAAGTTGTATTTATGCGAAATACATAAAGTCTAAAGGGTACATCTGCAAATCTTCGACAGAATAAATATGCACGATTGAAATTTCCTCGCAAGCGTAACCCTAATCGGAGTAGACCTCGTCCTTCTCCTCCGCATGGAAATTCACTGTGAGTTATCAGTTGAGGTATTGCCTGAAATCTTATCTTACTCTGTTTGGCTTCCGAGAAAGAGAAAGTTGGCTTGCTCTTTCGTTTTTCTCTCTTTTATTTTTATATTTTGATTATTTGGGGTTTGAGAAAACCTGAATCTTATCCCAGCTGAGCTTAATCCAATTGGGTTTTTCGAATTTTGTATGAAGAATAAATGTAAGACTAAAAGTATCGTTTTTTTTTTTTTTGGTTTCCGTTTGCTATTTTCCCCTGATTTCTTAGCGGGCAAACAGAGCCTATGATGACAAACATTATGGCCTGAGCTCCAACAATACATTTGCGCTCCGTGTAGGATTCCTACATGGGTTGTTTGTTGCGTTGAAGAATGTGCCAAAATGCTAATCTGAGGGCTCTCTCACTTGTTGCTTTGTTTTGTTGCAGGGCAAATGTTTTTCGTTTTGTGATTTGAGAACAGTTTCTTTAAACTATTTTCAGAAAACAGTATTAGTTTTTTCAGGATTCAAGATTTTTTTTTTTTTTTTTTTTTTAATTATTTTGATGTGGGTTTTTAGATGTTATGGTGGGAGTGATTTTTGTGGCTCATAGAATCTGAGGATGTGGTTTTCTTAGAATGATGGAGGAAGACAAAAAGTAGATGCAGAAAAATGGCTTCCTTAGTTTTTGGTTTATGTTGAATTACATTTGGCTAATCTGATCACTTGTTGCTAGGAGCGGAGAGATTAACCGTCTACCGACTCCAATTGCACCGACATTAACCGCCTACAACAAACGAGAAGTCGGTCGGTATCAAAATTTTTATACCGATGTCGGTTTAGTTAATCGATAAAAATATTTTTTTTTGTTAGTTAACCAAATTAACCGATAATAAATATATTTTTTACTAAGATGATGATTACGAGGGCATTACCTAGGTTTTTTTTTTTTTTTTTGGCAAGGAAAAGGAAAGGGGAATTTAAACTAGTAACCTCCGTTTTATGAGGCGTGGTTCACAGCCGATTGAGCTACTCCTTGGAAACATTAATTAGGTTTTTTTAGTAGAACATATTAGTAGGTGGATTTTATGACCAATTTATTAGTAGAACTAAAACATATGTATGGTGGACTCTTATTATGTTAATTTATGGGCCAATTTAAAATTTGTTTGGTTTAATAAGTTATTTTAGCCCAATAAAATAATCTGGGCTCCCAAAACAATTAATTGTTGGTCCAATTAAAAAAAAACTATAGTTAACCAATTAACCGAATTGATTTTAACCAAAATATCTATTTAACTAAAACTTTCGAAATAAATCTTTGTCGAAATGTAATCGGTAAATTAATTGATTTAACCGACAATTGTGGTTAACCAAACCGATACCTACCCTACTTGTTGCATTGTTTTGTTGCTGGGAAAGTCTAGGAAAAAAAGAGAAGGGTTTCCTCTATTATGAACCATCTACCTGCTGCATTTAACAAAAATAAAGCCTTTAGAGAAAGCTTCATATCCATCAAATTCCTGCACCCAATGGAGGATTTAAAAGAGGAAGGAGTTGTTGCCACCCTTTGGGGCTGTATCCAAAGAAGGTACAAAATGATCGAAGAACACACATGCAGCAGAAACAGATATTCCTATTGACTATAACCATGTTAAGGGCAGGATTTATTATAATGGTTTCTTTTGTTATCATTGTGAAAAATAATTTGATGAAAATGTGAAAGAAAGACATGGCTGGGTGACTTTTGGAACCAACGAAAAAGAAAAAGGAAAATGATACTAAAGATAGTGAAAGAGGCAACTGATTCTAAAGACACCCATAAGATAACACCATGTTTGAGCTCTCATCTCTCCCTTCAGCAGTGTCGGCTACCACTCCATATCGGTCGTCATCCACCATTCTCACTTTATAGCATTCTTGTTTAGGACGTGCGTCTCTTTCTCACGTGCGTTCTTTAGTCACCGGTGGTCAGTTAGTTTTGAGTTGTTTGATTGTATTGCTTGTTAACTTGAAAAGCAAAGTGCTTTACCTTTTATAATAATAATTACATTTCTTCTGCACATTTAGAAATCCATTCTAATGTTTGGAGCCTTGTGCTCGTTCCCACTACCGGGGGTCCCGTTATTTTGTCATTTTCGTGGATGATTATTCTCGATGCACATGGCTTTATCTTTTACAAAATCCGTATGAACTTATAGAAATTTATTCTAGATTTCATAAAATGGTTCAAACACATATAGTTTCCCAAAACAAACGAGTTTTTTGTTCTATTAATGCCATAGAGTATCATGAATCTACTATTTTTTTACCACTTTGAAACAAAATGGCATAATTCCCCGTCTTTATTGTCCTAACGCCTTTGAGCAAAATGGTCACGCTGAACGTAAACCTAGACACATCTTAGACATGGTTAGGCTATTGCTTCTTTCTACTTCTAGTCCTGAACATTTTTTAGGAGAGGCTTCCCTCATTGTTGTCTACATTATCAATAGGTCTCATCTCCCACTACTCTCAATAAGTTTCCTTATGAACTCATATTTGACACTTTTCCTAATTATCAATCCCTTAGAGTCTTGAGTTGCATCTATTTCGTTCTTCTTCCACCTCGTGAATGCACTAAATTAGCATTTCATTCTCACCTTTGTTTGTTTTCTATGTTATGGCATTGAACATAAAAGCTATCAATATTATGATTTCATCGATAAAAGTTTTCACATCTAGCGTCATGTCATATTTTGGGATAATAGGTTCTTTAGTAGTATGGAGTCTTTTTTCTCCTAGTTTCTCATCTATTTTCACTAATGTCTATTGATTTGCTTCCGAAGCCTACTAATCTTGATTCAAGGACAACAATCTCTCCTAACAACTTCACAACGGCTAGCTCTAATGCACCTGGCCTGCCTACTGATCCCTCTATTACCCTTCTTGTGTTTGACCTCTCTAGTCCTCGTCAATCAACTCGAGTAAGTGCACTCCCTAGTTATCTTCTTGATTATCATTGCTACTCTATATGAGCCTTACTTCTTCCGTGAGGTTCGTATTGGCTCACTTTGGCAGAAAGCTATGTCAGAAGAACATACTGCCCTTACTAAAACTCATATTTGGGACTTAGTTAATTTACCTCGGAAAAACTACGGTAGGGTGCAAATGGGTACCAGACATGTCTTATGGCTAAGAAGTTCAATCAAGAGTATGGCATAGATTATGTGGAGACGTTTGCGCCAGTGGCTCGCCTTATCTCAAATTCTCAATGCAATCTCTCCTTCCAGTTGCCTATATGCCTCATTAGGAACCTTTTCAGATGGATGTGGAAATCTCTCAATGGTGATCTTAGTGAATAACTTTATATGCAATCTCCTCCTGGATACACTCATCTTGCACGCAAAGTTTGGTGGCTCTGACGTGCGTTGTATGGGTTCAAATAGGCTCTACGTGATTGGTTTGCCAAATTTAGCTCCACCATCGCACATATTGTGTTTGTTTCTAGCTCTTATGATTCTGCACTTTTATTTGGAGATATGATGTTCGTATTATTCTTCTTTTATTTACTATATGTTGATGATATAATTATTACCGGTGATGATACTGTCAGCATTTGTAACCTTCAACAATTTTTGAGCCATCAACATGAGATGAAGGCTTTGGGATCAATCCCTTAGCTACTTTCTAGGGTTGCAAGTGTCTTTTGATTTTGGTGGTTACTATTTCTCAAACTATGCTTATGATCTCCTCTTATGGACTGAACTATTGACGGCAAAATATGTGATCGTTCCCTAAAGTGTGATGGACAATAGACCGAGGACAAAGTTTGGAGGAAATTTCTATCCACACCCACCACATCTCCAAGCCACATGCTGCAAAGAAGTTGTTGAATGCTCCAGGTTTTTTAATCTGTGAATGCGGTAGTTTTGCTGGTTTCCTTTATCAAAATTTGATGATGATGGTTTATGGGAAACAGAAATTTCCTATAGATAATTTATACGAATTAATTTAATAAATTGACATATGTATCATAACTATTAAAAAAATATGTAATTCTCAAATCTCATATGTTATTAGATTAGTTTATAGCAAATTTTTTTCTTGGATGTTATGCGATCCTCTTTTAGGTCTAGTTGTTATGATCTTCCAAGTTGATGTGTTATATTATTATTGGAGGGCATAAATGATTTAGTTTATGGCAAGTTCTTATAGAAATTATTTTTCTTTTAATTACTATTTTTTTTTAAAAAAAAAAAAACTCAACCAAAAAACACAAGTTTACCAAACAGCCTTTCTCACCAAAAAAAAGAAAGTCAGGTTTGAAGTTTCGTTAGAAGCAAATCGAAGCTAAGGAAACTAATTGAATGGGAAAATTTTCGATTTTTCAAGTTGAAATAGTGGGTAAAATTAAATTTTAAGGGAACAAAAAACATTATTTTAGGAAGTATTTGATGTTCTTTTAGTGTTTTATTGACGTTCTTTCAACTGTGATGTGTGTTTTAAAACTACCAATAAATTAAAAGTCAATAATAATAATCTCAAATTAAACGATAATTTTAAAAGTTATACCATAATTGAGAAGAAAGTAAAAAAACACTAGAATAATATTTAGCATTTTTCAGATATATACATATATATATATATATATATATATATATATAAAAGTGGGGTAGACGGCCGGTAGTGGATAAAGCTTGGAATGGTAGGTTTGAAAAACAGTTGGTTGTGAGTTTGAGTGGCAGCTGTGATGATGTGAAAGCCGACAGGTGGTCTACGTGTTATCACGCCTGAGCTTTTATGGAAATCGTGTAACTAAATTCAGTAAATTGCTGCAACCTTAACGTACCTCCTCTTATCTCTCCCTTCGCATTTCTGTGTCGGTGCCGGTGCTGTAGAAATCAAGATTATGGGACCTGGGGGACCTGGGGGGGGCGGACCTGGCGGGGGCGGGCCTGGCGGGGGCGGACATGGGGGACCTGGTGGCTGGGGTGGTCCTGGTCCGGGCGGACCTGGTGGCTGGGGCGGTCCTGGTCCGGGCGGACCTGGTGGCTGGGGCGGTCCTGGGCCTGGCTGGGGTCCTGGACCTGGAGGCCCTGGTTTCTGGCCTGGACCTGGCGGTGGCTTCTTTGGAGGATTCGGTAATGGTTTATGCAGCATGATATCTTCTTGGTAACTCCAATTCCCCTCTTCAATCTCCTTTTTTATCTAATTATTATATTCATTCAATGTACCAAAAAACTCCTCATAGGAGAAAATAAGGCATAATTTTTGGGATATTTAGTGTTAAGACACATAAATCCATCATTAGGAAAGAATGCAAATGGTTAAATTATTCTCGTATTTCTTGATAATATTTTCAATACAAAATATTCCTATTCATAAGAGCAGTAATGTTACATAAGATCCAGTCTCATACAACTAATTAGGTTGACGAAGTTGATGTGACAGTTGATGTGAAAGTGTTGGTAAATTATTGAATCAATCTATATTAAAAAAAAAAAAAAAAAAAAAGGTAGGGAAATACTATTTATTTTTATATTCCATCCATTTTCCTTCATATATTTTTCAAATATGAAATTAATTACAATCAGATTTGAATCAATTAGATTTTAACCTTGTAAACAAGTAATTAGCCAAAGTATTATTTTGAATGACTCTTCTTCTGCTGTTTTCTTAGTATTCTCCTAGTCATAGTCGTAAGTAGATATTTTTTTTAAAAAAGGATAAAAAAAAAATACCCCACCAATCCCACAGAAAAAGGAAAAAATATATATATATATATATACATATTCACGTAAAATTAAGAGAACACGAAGAGACAAGCACTATTTTAAATTGAATATAATGCGGCACTGATTCTAGATTTATTTTCCTTTCATTTTTCCCCTTTGTCTCTTTCTGGGGACTGCAGCTTCTACTGCCTATGCTGCTGTTGGTTGCTACAAGATTGCTTCGGCGGACCACGCGGCCCATATGGCCCTCCCGGCGGCGGACCTCCACCTTTCTGATTTACTTATTTTACTGCACTGTAATGGTCTCTCTTTTCAATTGGGTCACAAAAATAATGGCAGGTTTTTATATGATCCATGACATGCTTGTAACTCCTGCTTACTGGGTTTTTTTATATATGTTTTTCCGCTTTATTTCCTGTTTTACAATGGATGGTATACAAGGGAAATCAAAATGCTTCTAATTAAGCAATTCTCTGGAATGCTTCTCATCTCATTCATTCTTTTCATCTCTTCTCCTTCCGGAAGAGATGAGATGAAAAGGCAAGGCATTTGGTGTCTTGAGCATTTGTTACAAAATCTTGCCCCTATTTTGGATAAAAGAAAGGCTGCATCGATATTATCTATTTTAGTTATTCAAAAAAGCAAGGGTCTGTTGGAAGTTCATGGTGGCTACCCCTCGAAGCCGCCGGAACGTTCCTGGCGGCCACCGCAGGGCTGCCAAAAGTGCCAGGAGTTTCTAGGGGCCACCACGAGGTTGCTAAAACTTCACGGCGACACCATGAGGCTGTTTGAAATATTTGTGGCTGCTATCGGAACTTTACAGTGGCCACAGGAGGCCATAGACATTCATAGCAACCATCATACGACCACTAAAAGTTCTTGACACTGCAGACTGTTAGAATATTAATCACTATATGATTTTGATGAAATAGTAATTTTAAAAGTAACATTATTTTTAGAGAGATACAAGAAAAATTTCTAGAATTACTCTCATATTTAAAAGAAGATGTTTACTTATACTTTGTTTCTTTCTTTATATATATATATATAAATTACAAACGGTTGTAACTATGTCTTTTCCTTATAATTATTTATATCCTATTTTTAAAATTTATATTTAAATTGTATGACGCAGAAGAGTAAAGACACGTCCTGACGTTCCAATGAAACAAAGCTTTCCTAACTTTGAAGACAAAAAAAGAAAAAAAAAAATCATTGAAGAGATTTTGTAAAACGGTAAAAGACAGCTACCTCATGAAAAAAACAAGAAAAAAAAAAACACATAAAGTTGAAAAAGACAAATCATGTTCCAGTGTCGTACTCTCGCTTCAAAATCAAAAAGGTTAAATACTTTTTTGTCTTCTTGATTTATTAACTTTATTTTTTGTTTTATTAGTTTCCTTTTATATTTCAAATGGCACCTTAATAACGGTTAAAAATAAAAATAATATTTTCGTCTAAATTTTATTTAAAATTTGATGAAACTCCATATCAGGACATTTAAAAATTGATACGTGTTCATATACTTAATCAAAAATAATAAAAAAAATATTTTTTAAAATTAAAATTATTAAAAAAAAAAAAATGAAAGATCCTGTGCGATATCTAATTACGTTCATGGCTTTTTTCACAGATGTTAGTGGTTCCAACTTCCAAGTTCAACGAATCAACATATGCCTCTTTATAATATATATTTTTTATTTTCATTTTCTGATTGTCTTGCACAATCATGATGACTTTGATTTGCAGTGCTGTGATGGTTGCAACTATAGCATCGAAGTGCCTTAAACAGGCATGGAGGGGTGAATATGTTTGCTCGTACACTTACGGGACAGCGATTAGTAGGGCTTGATAGGACATACTGTTCACTTTAGATAAACTTTTATCTGTTGTCTATTCACGATTGGTTTATAGTTTAATGACTTTAACTGATGTACAATTTATTCCGACCGTTGATGGAATGGGATTTCACTTTATACGAAGATATTTACTTCTGCAAGTTTATCCGATAAGGTTAAGAAGATATTTTATACACGTGTGGGCCATGAGGACCGTTGGAAGCTCACGTTAGCCGTCGTGGGGGTTGTCGTTTTTTCTCGTGGAAGGTCCTCCAATGTCCTGCAAATCAAATTCATGCATTTTGCCCTCTGGTCGATCAGTAAGGGGAGAGTTGGGTTTATTCTGCAATCCCAAAACTAAGATACCATGATGGCAGAAAACTCACAACTTGGTACAACGACGAAGCTGATGAGTAAAAACCAAGAAGGCAACAATGGTGAAAAGGGCAATCTTTCATTGGTTTCTTGTGAGGCCAAAACAACTGATGAGATTAATTCCTCATCTTCTCAAAATAACGGGAAGGAATCCTCTTTTGATTTTTTAGTCATTCTGGAGAACGAGTTGGAATTGAATTGAAGTTGGGGTTACAGGAAAACAAGTGAAAACTCTGCCAAGCAATCTCCATCTAGAGCTAGTGGGATCATTGATCAAAAGAATGAATGGATGAAGAAGCCACATAGAGATGAGAGAGAAACAGTTAAAAAAATGGATGGATAAGCTACATTTTAGGTTATGTAGAGCCCAGTTTGTATCAGATCCGGTTTACACCCGACCTCGCTCGACATTGAAGTTTATTTTGGGCCCATTCTAGTGTTTTGACCCAGTTGAAGGTTGTATTTATTGTCACTTCTGATTGTAGGGTTTTACATGAATGCATTATTGACACCTCATGTATTATTTTTCTAAAAAATAGTAAAACATCACTAACATAACCCTTAATGGTGAACCATGTAAATTTCTATGCTTGTAATTTCTTTCTTTTCTAATTTTATTTTTTTTTTGCGTTATTATTTTTCGCATTTCACCTGTTCTAAGAAATACGATGCCCCTTTACAAATGAAGAGGCATTGTAGCAATATTTTAGTTTAAAAATCCAAAGATAATATGGAGTGGAGTTTTGAAAACTCATTAGCTGAAGTTTAAAAAAATTGGGGTTTTAGAAGATCTGTTGGAGATGCACTTACTATAGAATAAAGAATTTGCCACTTGGAGATAAGACACAATAGTTCAAGAAACATATGTATTAAGGATGGTAAGGCATATGCAAATTAAACAAAAAGCAGAACCCAACAGCATTTATAAAAAAGAAAAGAAAAGAAAAAACACAGGCCGCCAGAACACAACACTACTAAGAAACTCACAAACTAGTCCCAACTCTGTAGTCTGTCCAATTTCTCACACTCAAAATAGACTAGACAAGCACTAAAAAAACCCAACAGAAAGAAGGAAAAAAAAAAAAAAACTATGTTAGCAAGAAGACAATCAGCATAAGCATGTTTTGCTTGTAACATCAACAATTTGTATGTACAGAGAGACTATTAAAAAGCCTATCTGCCTAGATGGCAGCTTGAGGAAAGCACAAGCTGTTGGAGGTCCATGCTGCAACCCTAGTCTTCCAATCAACTTCTATTGCATCTGCCAATACATATTAGGTAAAATTCAGGACTTCAACTGCTTCAAATTCAAAATAATGGAGGCTTAGTAAAATCCAGATCAGAAGCACAAAGGGTTTCAAAGAGAACATGATGTGAGCTGTTATTTTGTGTGGGAACTAAAATCAACCCAAATAAAAGTTTATTCATATTTTAAAAGACTTAGTTAAAGAAATTTAAAGTAATCATAAGAGATTCATAGCTAACTGCAACATTGACAATTAGTTGAGTAGTGGCAGGTCACTTCATTACAATATAAAATGTTTAAGCACAATATATATATATAATTTTAAAATTACTTTGCACATTTAGACAAAGCAAAAGGCACATTCGGAAAAAGAATTCTATATTTGTACCGCACAATTATTTTATTTGCTTCTTCTCACATAGCAATTAACCAAGTAATGAGACTAGATCTGAACCTGCTATTCAGTCATTCACAAGCGATCTTAGTGTCGAAGCTGCTGAGGCATATGGCAAATGCCTGGAAAGCTGAGATTGGATACTGATAATCCATGGTGAATACATCCTTTCCCACTTTTCCAAACTGGAGAATGACATTCTCATGCTCTTGCCCAGAAGCTCCATTCTCGGTAGAAGCAACCAGCTGGAAATTCTTAACTGAAGCAACTGTCACACGTCCATTGAAGTTCAGACACCAGCACTGGAGTTGTTCATGCCACCTAGGAGCCTTGTTCCTTAAAACCAGCCTTCCCTCACTATGACCAGAAAAATGTCCAGATTGGAAACTCTCCCTGTGGATTGATTTTGATCTGAAGAAAGAAAGGGATGGAAAACTATCCACACTGCTGAGAGGGAATTCAGTCTGAGTTGGAGCCACGCCTCCGGGCTCGACAGCAGAGGAGGGAATGGCATCCATAACACACTGCATTCTCCTAGGACCCCTGGTTTACATAATATGAAAATTTCAGTTTCACATAGCAAAAATAGTGTTAATAACTAAGCACGGCAGAAATGAATCAAACTACTGTTTTCATCATGCCAGTTCCACATTATTTTTCATATTTCTTTGAAGATAAGGAAGTAGTTTAGAATATCTATCATACCTGGAGCCCAACACATTCAATTCATATGAAATATGGGCAATGGGATAGTTGCCAGCGGGGAATTTGGGGGACACTTGTCTCAAATTAACCATCCTTGTAGAACGACATTTGGTGACTTTTGCTCCAGAATGTGGAGGTTGGGCGTCATAGATTGTGAATTTTGTTCCAAGAAAGTTTGATCTGCCATCACAGAAAGTGAGATTCTCTGCTTATGCCGACAAGATAATTAAGAACCAGTAATATCACATGCCAGCTCAACATACCTCAGCTTTCCCACATAGGTGCTACTCCCTTTTGACACATCATCAGAATTTAAAGAGATAATGTAATCTGTGCAAGTAGGGCGTCTGCACTTCCGCGCAGCAAGAAGGAACTTGCCGTCATCAGTTGAAACTGCCAAGAGAGAAAAATGCAGGAGTTCAATTTCAACAGCTCAAAGAGTAAACCAAAGAAAAGCTGAACCGTTCCTTCTGTAGTAGGAACCCTAACTCTCTACTAATCAAACTAACGTTACAAAGTAAATCAAATATACAATAGACTGCAGAGAAAAAATGTTTGGTTACTGACCTTGATTTAAGCCAAGATAAAGATAATATGTTTGGCTGCTACGATTCCGTTTGATGTGACACTGAAAGAGGGAGTCCCTTGGGCCAGGCTGCAAAAGGATAACAAATTATTTTGAATATTAACTCCATGACAAAAGGCAAATGCCTTAAAGATTATAACCCGACTAAAAAGGAATATCTCAGTAGGGGTTTTCCAGGGGAGGAGAGATGGCCTCCAGTAGTTTCTAATAATGCACATCATGAAGCACTTAGAACAAAATTTAAAATTTCAAGAATAACAACTATCTATAGGAAATTGATAGTCTTTAGAAACTATTGAGTATACATGCGTGAGTGTTGAAAGGTTTGAGTCTCACATTGGAAAGATGTCATAAGTGTGAGTGATTAATAAAGCATAGTTGGGCCGAAACCCATCAACTTAAGCTTTTGGATTGAGTGGTGTCTCAACATGCTATATCATGAGCTCACTAAAAGACTCCCAATGTATCAATCTCCCTACTAAGTGGTATTGAGGGGGAGTGTAGCAATGAAGCGATGGACTCACACTTGAGGAGGAGATTATTGAGCATACACATAATGAGCGTAGAAAGGTTTGACCGTTTGAGTCTTATATTGGAAGAATGTCATAAGTGTGAGTAATTAATATAGGATCATGGTTGAACCCAAACTTATAGGCTTAAGCTTTTGGGTTGAGTGGTGTCTAAACATGCTATATTATAGGTACTAAAAGACTCCCCAAGATATCAATCTCCTAATAGAAACTACACCATTTAGAGGGACAACAGAAAGTCAATCCTAAAATGTCCAACACTACTACTAGTAAAGCCAGTCCCTGACTACTTTACTTTCTTTTCCATTTTCCTTTTTTTTTTCTTTTTTTTTTTTTTGAAGTCCAAGGCTTTACATTCAGCACTTTTTTTTTAATAAATACATTCAGTACTTCAAATCCATGTAATGTTAATGATCAGAGAAAAGTGGGTATGACTTTTGCAAGTACAGTAATATATTTGTCCATAAATCATCATGATACCAGGTTTACTATCATCACAAAAGAAAAAGAAAATAAAGATCAATAACATTCAAGATCATACTAATGAAATGATGGAAGTTCTGCTTCATTCCTAAAACCATGCTGTGCACCTGTGGCTTTGTCTTGATGGACTAACACTTTCTTTTTCTTTCCCCTTTTCTCTGGAACTGAGAGGTAAATGGAGGGCTCGCATTCTAAAGAAAGCTATTCTTTTAAATAACAAATTTCCAGACAACACTACACCAGAATGCATGAATGTAGAGGATTCTAATTGATTGTATAGTTAAACCGTGGAAGGACAAGTATCTATAAATTGCCTAATCTCCTAGATATCAAACTTAGAAAACATATGCACGCCAAACTTCTCTGATTCAATAACTACCATATTATCCACGAATATCCAAAACTATACCTAAAATAACAGAGTGAGAGCCCAAGTCTGGTTTTTCATCACTCCTAAATCTTCCCCCAATATCACACCAATAGCTATACAAGATTTTCCTTTTTCTTTTTTTCTTTCTTTAGGCAGGAAATTCGTAAACTCAGGCAAGAAAGATTGTCTTGGACTGCAAGAGCTTATATTCTAAAATAAAACCATTGACAGGTGGCATCATGCAACCTGTGGATCAAATTGCTAAGGCAAAAGCATTTATGGTGAATCGTGATACTGGTTCCAACCTTGGTTGGCTAGATTAAAATAGACAACCACCTGACTCATAAAATTCTGAAAGGTTTTGAGGCAGCATGTTTGCTAACAAATCAAACTAATCGTGTCATTGTTTGTGAACCAGTTCCAATATCCACCATGAAACAAATTCAAAGGAAAACTATTCAAATTAAAATCCACTTGCTGCCATTAATAGCTAGGAATGTACACATGTGAAATTTTCATTTCTGGTTGCTGAATCTTTTAAAATCGACAAGAAAAAACGATGATGGTAAACATGCCAACATACACATATGGCTATATAATGATGGGAGAAACAAATTATAGGAAACATACAACAGAAAAAAAAAAAAAAAAAAAAAAAAAAAAAAAAAAAAAGTTGAATCTGAAAACAGCAACTGATATCGATTTCATACCTGCTTCAAGGAGATTGGAAATGTCAACTTGCCTGAAATTTCTGGGGATCTCACAATTTCTTTCATGATATCTCTCCAGCTCCTGCAAACACCAGCACAAGCAACCACATTTTTCCGGGGAGGCCAGGTATCTTCAGAGGCCTCTATCCTCATTAACACATCCCTCAAAAGCTCTGGCGGTAAGTTAGCCCAACAGCTCTGCTTAAAAGCATCAATTGCCACCACCGAGCTATCCTGGACTACCCGGAGGGACCTGGATCTCATCCCATACCCAAACTTCACCTCAAACCCTTTTCTGGAAATGCTCCCAAACTCTCCCCTCATATCCTGAATAATGCTCTTAATCGACATTTGATACCTCTTTAGTCCTCAACTCTCTACACCTCAAACAACAGAAAAGTTGTATCAAAATATCCCCACTCCCTCCAAAGTAACCCACATTTCTCACCAAATATAAGAAGTTATTAAAAACTAATAATCATATATGCAGAAGCAAAAGCCAAGATCTCTACATTGAAGAAAATGACACTTAAATTCTTGCTGTAAAATATCGAAATCAACCAAAATCACTCCCAAAATGATATATACATAATACTAAGCCATTAAATTCCAAAATTTCTCACCAAAAAAAGGGAATACAGAAGCCCCAAAAGCTAAAAAACCATACTTTGGTAACATTGACCAACCGTCACCACAAATTCTATACCCCCAAAATGTGAGAAACAAACATAATTTATCTAAAACAGTACCATAACCAGAACCCAGATCCAGAGTAAACCCAAAACTCGACTTGAATTGTCAATTTGGACCAATAATTCCAGGAACTTGATGATACCCACCAAAAAGCAACTAACTAAACCGCCAAATACAACAAAATTTTCAGTTCTTTTTCTATTTTTCTATCAAATCCCTCTCCAAAACATTACCAACCACCCTACAGAAAGTGAACATCAAACATTTACAACAACTTGCGGAACTTTACAGATAATTGAAACAAACAGACAAAAAACAAAACCGACAAACAAACCTCAGAGGCACTGTTACGGAAACATGCTAAGGCAAAGAAAGCCCGGATTTCGGGTCAGGGACAGAAAACCCCATTTTGGTAATTTACAGTAATGTAAGAACTAAGATGGAAGGAAATGGCATCATGGTACAGAGGCCTAGGTTTTCGTTTGGTCAGTCAGTTGTCCCGACCGGGGTCCACCGGGACCAATATTTGCTGGATTCGATGCCTTTATAAAGCGGCTTAATTGGTATGCCTCCCCATATTGGATCGGGTCCTGGTTTGAGCGGCCCGACCCATCTTAAACTTCTGTTTTCTAGAAAAATGTAACATTGATAGATTGAGCACATGACTTATATTCCATTTGAGCTACAATTGCCCAAGAAAATTAAAAACTATATAGAAATCATAATTATGTGGTTAAAAATAAGTTTTTACCATATAGAAAATTTTTTCCCCAAATTAAATTGAAGAAAATTTCTTTAATATCATCTATCAAATTAAAAAATATTTTTAAAGCATGTAATTCTTATACTTCATGTGATTCTCACATCTAATTTTTAAAATGTCCGTCATATGCTCTAAACACATATATATTAAAATATACGTAAAAAATCACATAGTTTAAGATAGATATTAATTTAAAGAGTAATGTTATATACTATGCTCTCATTTTATCTTTTATTTTATTTTACTCGGTTGATGTGATAATTAGATTAATTTTTATTAAAAAAATTAAAAGTTAGTGAATACTGTCACATCAACTTAATATATAATGGAGATGAAATCGGGTGTCTTCAGTAGCATTTCATTTCTCCAATTTAAAAGAGAAGTTGAGAACAAATCATGAAACAATTTCACTTCCATTTGCCTTTTTCATGAGAAAGACATTTGGATTTTTTTGCTTCTCAAGCATCCCATCGCCTCTCTTTTCTACCATTTTTATGACCCCAGTGTCCCTAAACAGAGTAATCTACCCAGCCCCAATATTTCTGTATACGCACACACGAACTCTTTCATATGTGAATATATGCTTTTTCGTTTTTGCTCTTTGGGTTTTGTTTTAGCTTTCTTGTTTTTTTTTTTGTATGGGTTGAAATCTTCTAGTGCCACTTTGGTTTAATCTTGCTTTGGAAATTTAATGTAACTAGAGCTCTTTTTTTTCCTCTTATTTGAATGTAGATGGAAACTCAATACCTCTCATTTGACAGCCCTCTTTCGGTGGATGTTGCAGCCACTTAGAAGGGGTTCGAGTAAGGTTGAGAGACCTTTCAAACTTCATGCTCGTTCTCGTGCTTCTTTTGGTATCGTTTGTGTAGCTAATATCTTAGTTTTTAACAAAGGTACAAAAGCATTTTTTTTTAACCCATTTTATATATATATATATATATATATTTTGTTCAAGAGAAAAATAAAAAAATGATCCAAAAGATAGCTCAATCGGCTGTGAACCACGTTTCATAAAGCGGAGGCCACTAGTTCGAATCCTCTATTCTCTTTCCCTTGTGTAGACATGTCAACCATTGTGCCAAAAAAAAAGAAAAAAAGCAAGAGTCTATGAGTTTTCTCATATCTTCAGTCCATTTTGTTTTTTTAATATTTATAGGGTTTTCTGTATCATTCTCTCAATCAAATATGTTTTGTTTGGCAAAGCTTTTTCCCCTTAAATACTGTAGTTGATGTAAATTTATGCCAAAAAAAAAAAGTAAGAATATTTGCTATAAAAAAAATGAAAAAGTGGTATGAAAATGTAAAAAAATTTTGTTTTGTAATAATTTTTTTTAATTTGAATAGTAATAAAAATTGAAGAAAAAAAAAAAGTTCAAATATTTTGATGTTGATTTTTTTTTAGAAAATTGTGCATAAATAGTAACAAAGAAAAAGAAAGGCTTTACCAAACAAATCACTAGGATTCCATTATTCGTAATTCTCTTTATTTTTTTATTTTGAAAATATATTTTGTTGATCGTATGTGTTCCTCTTTCTTTTCTTCCGATTCTTATGTAGAATATTGTCTAAATATTGGATGGCGGAAATCTAATAGAAAATAAATGGATAGAAAGTGGGACAGAAAAAATCTATTTGAATTATCCCATGTCTCGGTAGGCTTTCATAGAAAAATTGAAAAAAAGCAAAGAGATTTCAACAGAATTGGAACCAGCACAGGAGTGTAAAACATAATTGACCATTTATTTTTTATTTTTTATTTTTATTTTATTTTATTTTTTTTATTGATAGCTTACTGTTGGTGTGTTTGACGAGTAATTTTAAAAGTTTATCTTATATTTTTTAAAAAATGAGGTCTCTTTTAAAATTATCATTTGATCAAAATTCAATGATGATCAATCACAAATCTAATTGTGATTTTAAGCACAATGTCAATAGAAAACTGTTTTCAAATCATAGGTAAGTAGGTACTTTTTTAAAAATGCACAACTTTTTAAAGGCTAAACTATAATTTTAAAGGCCAAACTACTGTATTGCCAAACATTTAATTGTATTTTTAAAAAAAATTATGTTTTAAAATCGTACTTTTTAAAATTGTAAACCCAAATGAGCTCTAAAGACCATCTTATTTTCCACATTTTTTTTTAAATAAAAAAGTATATGCTATTTTCAGTTTGAACTTATTGGATTACAAGCGGTTAAAGAAGACTTGACATGTCCGCACAATGACACAAGGAGAAAGAAATAGGCGAGAGAGAGAGTCAAACTAGTAACTTAAACTTCATGAAGTGAGATCCATTGCTGACTGAATTACCCTTCGAGGACTAAATTTATCGTAGCGTTAGTTGTATATTTGACATTTATTTGTAGTTATCTTGTAAACTGATAAGTTACAACTTTATTATAAATACAATGGATCTGTCATACAATTAAGATGGCCCAATACACATAAACAATATTTATCTTATAGAACTGATGGCGATTGCATACACCTAACAATGCCACTACATATAAATGTTAAACATTACAGGAAATAAAGAATTCCAAACAATATTCTTTATGTATTAATTTTGTATTATAACTAATATCTGTCCATATAAATTAATATCAGAGCATTCACATTTAGTTTCCTATTTTAGATAAAATTTTAGTTTGGAAAGTCAAAATGCATATTTTTTACTCTCCAACTGTCTCTCCATTTTGTTGAAAATTTCAGAGGTGTTAGGTGTTCTCCCGGTATTCTTTTAATTCTATGTAGATACTATTTTATAAAAAAAGTAAAAAAGAAAGTGACCCTTATGTCTCTCACGAGAAATTTTAGGTGCTCTCATGGTGTTCTCATGGTCCTAGGTGAATATTATTTTCTAAAAAAAAAAAGAAAAAGTTAGCTCTTATTTCTCTTACTTGATTTTTATAAAATAATATCAAGTTAGAATTAAGAGGACACCTAAAAAAAGTCCTAATTATTGTCTCTCCTCACAAATTTGACTTTCTCTTATGTCCCAATAATAAAGAAATCCTTAAAATTTAGGTAACACAAAATTGTGGAAAGTAGATAAGAAAAAGGACCAAAAGTGGGTAAAGGAGGGGGAGCTTGAATCACTTCCACATGTGCTCCAAGACAGCCAATTCTTTTTTTTTTAGACCATACAAGTTATGCTCTCAAACATTTCACTTTGTATCTAGCATCTTGTCTTCTCACATTGATAATATTTTTATTGAGCTTTCCAAATAAAAATTAAATTTGAAGAGAAAATCTCACTGTTTTTAAAAAAATTTAAAAAGTTATTTTAAAAATGAATCAAATATCAAAACTATATGTATCTTTATATACTTTAATTAAATATTATTATTTTTAAGGGAAAAATATAAAAAAGCCCTCCAAACTACCAGTCGTTTTCGATTTAGCCCCATGATGTTCCAAAAGTCATAAAGTAGCCCCCTAAACTACCAAACTGTCGCATTTTGGCCATTCCGTTAGTCAAAACCGTCAGTCTAGACGAAAACTACAAAACGACGTCGTTTGGTTACGGGTAAGTTACAAAATTTTAAAAAAGTCATTTTAAAAATGAATCAAATATCAAAACTATATGTATCTTTATATACTTTAATTAAATATTATTATTTTTAATTAGTTATTTGCTTTTGGTAAATGAAAGAGAAGATAATGAATATATAAACTTAAAAAATAATATTTAACTAAAGTCTTATTGACCAAAGTTAAATTTAAAATAAAATAAAATAATTTGTTAAACTGGCGTTTTTATGAATTTTCTCAAAATGTTGAAGAAAAATCAAATTTAAATAGCTCAATAAGAATGTTTTTACATCCTGCAGGCACCTTCAAGAAAAACAACTGGAAATTTATTCTTTAAATTTTGTTTATTGTGGGGAATAATTTTGTACAGTAAGCTTATCAGATCTTGGGCCTCAAGGCCAATAACAGGCCCACATAGTTATTAATTAAAGTGAAGAGATACAATTCAAGTAGCCTGAAGTAGGGTTCTATTGAAAGAATTTAGGTCCAAAGTCCTACTCAAAGTCTAAATTGGAATAAGAGCCCAAGTTTAATTCTAGCTCTCAGGACTCCTAGATCAATTCAAAGAAGAAGATTCAGTTCAAGTCTATCTCAACCTATAAATAGGCCCGTACACTAAGTATAAATCTCAGACTATCATACTCAAAAATAGTGAAATACACTCTCAGACTCAAGTAAATTCAATTGTTGAGTTTTGTACGTGATTTAGGGAGCTGGCGGATCTTTTGACGTTTTTATCACTTTGTAACAATTGTGAAAACACGAATAACGTATTGCTGATTTAGAAGGTCTCCAACAACATGCAATTCACACCGTGTCGAAATCTATTCTAACGGTTCTTATTACAAACTTTTTGGGGACCTTGTATTTTGTTTTTTTTCCCATATTTTGGGAAGGGGATGCCTTTGTTGACCCATGAGTGTGAATGAATATATTAAAAATTAGAATTAAAAAATTATGTGATTAATGTACGACTTTTTTTTTTTTAAAAAAAAAAAATTATTTCTTTCTGAGCATGAATGATGTTTGAAATATTTTGGATCCTTCGCCGGTTTCATTTGTCTTTGTCATACGATTTACCAAGTTGAAAGACTTGGAAAAAAGTTACCAAACAAGCCCTTACTTTTTTGTCATACTAAAACTTCCCACCAGGAGCGAGGAGTAGGTCTGCTTCTATCCACCAACTCATTAAAGGTATAATAGCTTTATTTTTTCTCATTACCCGGGCAAAGCAGGTGGTTTTTAAACTAGATAAATGTTTAGTAAACTTTCATATTACTCTAATAAATTAGATAAATAATTTTTATTTTATTTTATTTTCATTTATAGAGATATTTTTGTCTTATTAAAAAAGATTGTAGTGTTATTTTTGTCTTTTTACTGACATTAAGGGCGTTGACAACGATGTGATAATTGATGGGGTGTGAATATTTTTCTCGTTAACATATGTGTGATGACTGATGAGTACCATTATTCTATGTATAATCTAGGAATAATTTCACTTAAGATCCTGAACTATCACGCGTTTAGAAAATACTCTTTAAATTTTAAAAACTCTCAATTTGACCTCTTGAACTTTCAATTTGATGCAATTGACCCCTCTGTCAATTTTTTTCCGTTAAACCCTAAACGGAAACCACTAAAAATACTAAATTACCCTTCAATTTTTATTCTTTTATATTATTTTCAATTTGAAATTAAGTGTAAATTTCAAATTTTATAAAAGTTCGAGTGTATAAAGTTCATTTCATCAAATTTGGTGGGGGTAAATTGCACCAAATTGAAAATTCGGTAGGTGAAATTGAGAGGTTTTGAAATTTCGGAGAGTCTTTTCAAATTGCGTAGTAGTTTAGGGTCCTAAAATCTAATTTGAAATTTTTGAACCATGGTTAATATAAACATTGCATATTATTAAAGTGTTGATTAAATAATTAAATTTACCAATTCTTAACTACTTATATCTTAGAATAAATGATAATTTAACGTATTTTAGTCTCAAATAACAAATGATTCATTCACCAAATAAACAAAAATCATGAGATCCTAGAACACTGACATTAGCTTCTTCTTCTTTTTTTTTTCATAAATTAAGGGAACCAAATTAATTTTTGCTTCTTTATTCAAATACATTTCACAATAGTTTCCATTATCTTTTCTTATACAAATTAAATATTATTTCTTTATAATACAATCTCCAATAAAAAGCAAAGATAGAAGAGATGAGAGAGGAAAACAAATATTTTGTGTTAAAATAATAGATATAAAAGCTATAGGGAATCTCTTTACCTTTCTTATGCATTAGGTAATACTGTAACATTCACAGTGTTTAAGGAACATTTAGGGAAGCTCAAGTGATTTTTGTTGTTGAGATTTTCTTTGTATTTAGGAAAGAAAGACAGGTATCAGATAGCTGTTGTGAATGCTATCCGTCAATAATTTAGCAGGGTAAGTAATTATTAGTAAGATAAATATTATGAGTATTAAATCTGTTATAAGCATCAAATCTTTTATCAAAAGATAAGTACTAAAATGATATTGAGCTTATTAATTATTACTTGTATAATTTATCTTGATTAAATGTTTTGACCATTTTCGATGAATAAACTTTGTATCATTTTGGTAATTATGTCTCAGTAAAAAATACATGCAGCTTTTAAAATTAATTTACTAATAATTAAAAAAAAAATAAAAATCTAGAATCGTCCTTATATAGGTCTCTTACACAATTCTGACCGTCCATCAAGTCCCATTAATTCCATCAGTCACCGGTTTGTCCTCCTCTGGCCCAATGGCAAATAGTGGCGTAGAGTCCGCGACAAACGTACTTAGTGGGCCCCACTGAGATAAAAATTGTTTCTACTTTTCACACTATTGATCAGCGGTCAGGACGGATCCAACGGCTCAAACATAAGATGCAACATGACCTCATGCTCCCGCACCGCAATTGTATAAAACTCTCCCCCGCACCTTCCTTTCGCGGTCTTTGAACGTTAGGCTCTCCGAGGAGTCCTTCCTCTCTACTCTCTCTCAAATTCTCTGTCTATTACGATGCGGAAGGAGTTCCAGGTAAACAATTTCTCGAGTTTATTAGTGTTGGTTTTGTTCGGTTGCTGAGGAAATGTAGGAAAAGAAAAGGAGGAAAGTCAAAGCTTAGGTCTTAACGCTTTCTTTGATGGTTTCTCTCTCTCTCTCTCTCTCTCTTTTTCCTTTGATTGTTTAAAATTGGAAGAGCCGAACTGGTTAGCGACTACGTTTTTTATTTTGCTTTAGGTTTGGATTTTGTTTGGTTGCTGAGAAACTGGAGGAAAAGGAAAGCAAAGCGATTTCGTAGGTGTTAAGTTGTCTATTGTTCTGTGCCTTTTGTTTCCTAGAACTGAAATTGATTAGCGTAAAAGGAAATGGAGGGGATAAATGGACTTTTTCTAGGCCAACTTTTTATTTTTTATTTTTAAATATTTTGTTCGTGTTTGGTAAAATTAACATCGAAGAAAATAGAAAAAAGGAAACAATTCGAGGCTTAAGATTTCTTGTTCTACCCCTAATTGAATAATCAAACTTCGTTAAGAGTGAATTTTTTTTTTTTTTTTTTGTGGATCAATAAGAGTGAATATTGGTGTTATATATTCTGTTAAGCAAAGCTTTTTACTTGTCAAAAAAAAAAAAAAAAAAAAAGTTAAAACACAGCTTCACTTTTTTTCCCCCTTTTGGAATCATTACTTTAAACAATATTCGTCCATTTTTTTAATAAAATTTTTCAGTAGAGTACTTAGTTTGGTTCTTTGTTCACATCTCTTTAATGTTTATGATAGATGTTATAATTCGATTAATATTGTTTGATATTCGTACTTGAAGTCATTATGCTGATTCCTTGCACTGAGGTTTTCGTCATTCCTCTTTAAACCTTGGACGCAAAGTTTTGGTAACTGAATCTTAGATATACATGAAATTGTTATTTCTATTGTGCTTCTAACAGACATTGAGATAAAATCTTTTGTTAAACAGTGAGTTTCTTGGACCTTTTTGAGATTGAGGCGGCTTCATGGGTTTCGCTTTGGACTCTGGTCTGATGAGGATGGGGCTTGCTGGCCCTGATGTAGCTTCAGTAGAATCTATAACTTTGTTCGGAGTGCTTCTTAGTGCTTGTATTGTACTCGGGCATCTTCTTGAAAAGAGTCGATGGATGACTGAGTCAATTACCGCTCTTGTCATTGTGAGTTTCTCTACCTTATATTCTGTAAGGCATTGGCCTGCTACTTTCAATTATAGTGAACGGAATGTTCGTAATTGTATATAATTTTTGTAGTATTATTGAACTCTGGATAATTTTTTGGGGGGTTGATTACAGGGTCTTTGTTGTGGAATCGTAATTCTACTTACTACCGATGGAAAAAGCTCACACGTCTTAGTATTTAGTGAAGAACTTTTCTTTATATACCTTCTTCCACCAATAATATTTAATGCTGGGTAAGATTGGTTCTCCCTATCAAAAGCTTCACCTTTTTAGTTGATGTTCTTTGCTTCACCCCCCCTCACCCTCTCAAATATTGCTACTTCAGTGCAGTACACTTATTAATTTGAGTGAGCTGCAGATGGATTGAGCATATTGAATTATCAATGCCTGCATTAGAGAAGGGTTTTTAGTATGTTAAAAATTAATTTTTGATGCCGAGTTTCTGATCGCATCCTTTTCCTGTTCAGTTTTCAGGTGAAAAAGAAGCAATTTTTCCGAAACTTCATGACAATCATTTTGTTTGGTGCTATTGGTAGTTTAATATCCTTTTCCGTCATATCACTAGGTATGTTAACAATCAGCATACATGCTTACAACAGATGGACATGACAAGTATGCAGTCTTTCTTGAATACAAGATGTTGCATTGTTCCGTTCTATTTAATCAGACCAATATTTTGGTTGTTGTGCATGTATATGCAAGTACTTACATATATCCACACGAGTTTTATATACATGCATTGTACTCATTAAAAATAAAATGTTTATGCATACTTGCATGAGGGGTTATCCACCTATTATTTTGTGCTGTATGAGTTTAATTGACTAGACCCTGTTATATTTTGATTTATTAATTATAAAAAAAATTCTGTTGCTAGAAATTAGGCAGAAATATTACATGAGGGAGACTGAAAGTATACCTAGATTTCCTATGAAAATAATTGCTGGTGATATTGCAATAAAATATTTAAGCTATGTTGAGTCTGTTGACAAATAGAGTGATTAGAAATACTTTTGAATCTGAATGCTAGGACAATTTTTTCTACTTCCGGAATGGGAAATGTTGCTGGTGCTAACTGTTCCAAGCATCCTACTTTTTTGTAACTGCATATTCCTTTAGGTTATTACTCGACAAGTAAGTTTACATTCTTTGTTAGAAGGTAATTGGGTTTACATTCTCTGCTAGATGCTGGATATCATTATAAGAAAACTTCTGTAATATTATTCTATCTTGTTAGAGCATCTCCAGCAGATGCTCTAAATGGCTCATAATAGCTATATTTAGCTATTATGAGCCATTTTACTCCTCCAACATAATAGTCGTCATAGCCATTTTGCTACAATGAACTTCATATATGAAAGTTCACTGTAGCACATTGAAGGGAATTAATTAATGAGAATTTTATTCCTCCCCCTCAACGCTCCCTTCTCTCTCCCCCTCCTTTCAGAGTCTCTCTCTTGCAGAAGCACACACTCACTCCTCGCTGCCAAATAAGACGAAGCATAGGAAGAGCACTCCCTTTGCCGAACCCCATACATAAAGTTTACCAAAGCCACCAGCAGGCCATCAACTTCTTTCCATGCTTCAACTTCTTCCTCTCCTCTCTCGTTGCGCTGGTCCTCAATTAGAACACAAGAAAGAAAGAGAAAAGGCAAAGAAAACACCAAAAAGAAGAAAAAATCAAAGAGTTCAAAGATCCAGCTGAGCTTTGCAACCTGACCCAATCCTTGATAAAAAAACGAAAATTGTGATGTAATAGACGAAACCCATTAACAGGAACACCGCAGAGACAGGGATTGAGAGAAATCTTTCGCACTTCATTTGGGATTTGGGGGGTGGATGAGCTGGGATCCAGAAAAAGAGCCTGGTGCGATTTCTCTCTCAGTTTCTCTTGGTGTGGAAGACAAAAAGAGGGAAAAAGGGATTTGGGTGAGAAGAAAAATCAGGGAATGGGGGTATGCGTGGGAGTGAGAGTGAGGGAGAAGTGGAAAAAAAAAAGAAATAAACAAAGATTAGAAAATAATATTTAAAGAAAATAGAGAGTGAAATAGATAGTCTGTTGGAGTTTGTATTGAAAAGCAAGTAACTAAAATAGAAAAGAAAGGTGTATTTTGAGTAGCTAAAATAGCCACTATTGTTTGAGATGTTCTTATGAGGTTAAAGTTTGTATAAAGTGCTAAAACTTGTGATCATTGTTATATTAGAAACCTCCTCTGGGAGTAAATGTATTGTGCGAATTCTTAGCAGATGTTTATGATATTTACTCCCAAGATATATGTGCTTGCCTTGGATCTGTCAGCAAAATTATTTTCTTTCAAGTTGACAACTTAGTGCTACTAGAACTAGTGCGTGAATGATTTTGATGGATCTCAAATGGCATGTTTGCATTTATCATCAGAATCTCAGCATATCATACCATTTCTTTGTTGGAAAGAGAAAGGTACCACCAAAAAGAAAAATAAAAAGGAAATTGTTAACCTAAATGATGGAAAAAACTGGTTTTTGTTCGTAACTTTATAGTTATTCAGTATATATTTATGTTTTATGATTTTGTAACTTTTAGAATCTTGATCCAGGTTCGATACAGCTATTCAAAAAGTTGGATATTGGTTTCCTGGAGATTGGAGATTATCTTGGTAATCCTCGCTTTCTTATGTTAAATTTCATATCAATATTTGGAAGACTTTACATTTTTCTATTGGTTTGGGATCTTTTTGGACAATAAATTTAAAGGGGGAGGTCAGACTCTTCACCCCTCTTTGCTCTATGAATTGGTTCGGAATATTGACCCATTTGCAAGTATTTTGATGGAGCCTATTGAGAGCTTTTGGCTCTTTGAAATTCATGGTCCTATTTGTTTTTTGTTTTTTTTTCAATGCATAATATCTGTACTGTCTTTTATGTTTTCTCTCTTGTTGTCTGTGTTTCAGTCAGTGTTCTGAATGCTATACTATGATTGGCTGAAGACAAAGTTCCTTCCTCTTAAAGCTATATCTTCACATAAAGCTTAAACATCTTTATGTATAATACTGCTTTATTCTCTTTACTCGGCCCTAATTATAGTTTGTTTCATTACTTGTAGCACTTGGAGCTATCTTTTCAGCTACAGATTCCGTTTGCACATTGCAGGTAACAAATATTGAAAAGGCTGCAGTTCTGTGTACAATAGCAAAAATTGGTGAATAACTAGATAAAGCATTCCTCACTAAGTTTCCATCTGTCATGGCAGGTGCTTAATCAGGAAGAGACACCTTTACTGTACAGTCTAGTATTTGGGGAAGGAGTAGTCAACGATGCCACATCTGTGGTACTTTTCAATGCAATCCAGAGATTTGACCTTTCTAATATCACCTCAACCGATGCCTTGCGATTCCTTGGAAGTTTCTTATATTTATTCTTCACCAGCACGGTTCTGGGGGTAGCAGTGAGTCTCTCTCTCTCTGGTCTCTGTGTGTGTGTGTGCTCATCTTTTTCAGTTGTTAACATTGCCTTTTTGCTGCAATATTATTCTGTTTTGCCTTTCTATGCGGTAACACGACTTATGAATTGAGTTTCTTCATGCTTCTGAGACCCTTTAGCTCACCTTAATGAGAATCCTTAATAAATTATAGAGACTAGAAATTCTTGGTAACATCCGACTACAGGGAGCCTAAATCACTAGGCTTTTCGTATATTACCTATTGACATTTTGCATCTTTTACTTGCAGGTTGGATTGCTCAGCGCATACATAATAAAGAAGTTGTACTTTGGCAGGTAGCCAAGGGCTAGTAATTGCCTTTTTATTAGTATTTAATTCTTTCTATTTTATGTCAAGTTTCCCTTCTTTTTTTTTTTCTTTTTGTTTATTCTTATCATTGTATAAAAATTCAGATATAAACTCTGTTGGATTCTTTGCTGTAAAACAAATGTGCTTTATTTTTTGATTGGGGAACTTTAGGTGTAGTTTAGTGGAGTTTACCTATTAGTATTGATCGGTTTGGGCACTTTGGATTTGACCTTAGTTTCCTTTTGTTTCAGAATTGCTAATCTTTGGCTAAAGTGAACAATTTACATAAGTTGTTGTCTAATATTCCAACAGAATATTATGATCAATTAGGAACATAAATAAACAATTATTGGATGTGACTAATTGAATTATGCAGGATGTACTAAAGGTTTTATAGGTATAGCAATTGTCTGGTATAGCCCATGAACTTCTGCTGTTATGCTTTTAGAATCACAATTTTGTCAATAATAGTGCACAGAATGTGGTGATAAATGATAATACCATTGTTGTGACTCTCTAAAAGGAAAAACATTGCTCTTTTCTGCTCTATCAAGCTTCTCATGATAAAAAAGATAACTACAAAGAAAACTGGAAAAATGTATGTTCTGTTTTATTTAATTGGAATTGAAGTTGTTATAACAAATGTTGCCAGGCACTCTACTGATCGTGAAGTTGCTCTTATGATGCTAATGGCTTACCTTTCATACATGATGGCTGAAGTAAGATTTTTTAATATGTTGATCTGAAACTTCCATTTACTTTTATTTCAAATTTAGTATTTGGATTTCATGTAAAAGAACTTTGTGGTCTAACGATGTTGTTAAAACCTGTCTTCCAGCTGTTCTATTTAAGTGGCATTCTTACTGTGTTCTTTTGCGGGATTGTTATGTCGCACTACACCTGGCATAATGTGACTGAAAGTTCAAGAGTCACAACTAGGTATGTTAACTTCGTAAATATTTTCTTAGACATTGAAACCTACTTTTCTTTCCTCCCTCACATGATAGTTTTTTTCTCCAAATGTCATTTGAAGCAGATATTTTTCTATTCTAATTAATAATCTATGCAGGCATGCCTTTGCTACGTTGTCATTTGTCTCAGAGATTTTCATCTTCCTATATGTTGGTATGGATGCCTTGGACATGGAGAAGTGGAAAGTTGTAAGCAAGAGGTAATAGTCTACAAGTGTACAAAAGAATAATCCAACTAAGCTTAATCTTCCCCTGTAATCTATATATTTTATTGTTGATATGTTCATCCAGCTTGTACTAAGAAGTTCAAATTCTCTTATACTTTTATCACAATGGTTTTCAATGTAACTTGATTTTTGCAAATAGTTTTGTCATTTTTGTAATCTGAGCTCAATTTACTTTCACAGTCCTGGGACATCAGTTGGAGTGAGTGCGATATTGCTTGCCTTGGTTCTGATTGGAAGGGCAGCTTTTGTATTCCCCCTATCTTTTATATCCAACTTAACCAAGAAGTCTCAGAATGACAAAATTGCATTTAAGCAGCAGGTAGGTATTTTTGATATTGTTGTGTTGAGTTTTTCATCTCCCTGAATTCTCAGTCACTCATTAACATAACTCAAACAGGTGACCATATGGTGGGCTGGACTCATGCGAGGTGCTGTATCCGTGGCACTTGCTTATAATCAGGTAAAAGTGGGACAAGTTTACTGTGCTACTCACTCATTACCTGTGTTATGACTCTTCTCACAATATTTGAATTGGGGCCCATATTCATGTTGGGCATGGGTGGGACCTTTGTCGGGCCACATGGATCAACACCAATTTGTGTCTTGGTGGTAAACAAGGATCTATGCTTTAGTGGTGAGGATGGCATTTCTTTCCTTATTTCTTGGTGCATTTTGCAGTTGCAGGTGACATCATGATAATGTTACCATATGTAGTCTTATCATTCCTACTGTTTTGAATACCTAAAATAAATTAGTGATACACAGCGGCATTCTTTACTCATTTAAGGTGGTTTTTACATGTGATGAAGTATGTATCATGGTGTGTGTGCAGTTTACTAGGTCAGGACATACTCAACAGCTGGCAAATGCAATGATGATCACCAGCACCATCACAGTTGTTCTCTTCACTACTGTGGTAAGATACCTCATTCCACGTAGGTTAAAAAAGTTGCCCTAGATTTTGGACTGCTCTATTTTTACAAGCGTATTTGACATTATTTCCAATTCATTTCTTTTTTTAAAACATGTGGTTCGAACTTTGATAGACATCCTATATCTATCGATAAATAGGAAGATAATTATTATGGGATAAGCAGTGTTTGATGATGTTTTCATTGTTGAGTTAATTTCAGGTGGGTGGATTATTGACCAAGCCTCTTGTGAGGCTCTTGCAACCAATACAAACACACTCGGGAAGCGAAATGTGCTCTGAATTAACTGCTCACAAGTCTCTGAATCTTCCACTTCTCAGGAATGGGGGGCACGAGTCAGAAGCTGACATGGGGGCCAACATTCACCGTCCAACTAGCTTGCGAATGCTCTTGAGCACCCCAACTCACACTGTCCATTTCTATTGGAGAAAGTTTGATAATGCTTTCATGCGTCCCGTGTTTGGTGGGAGGGGGTTTGTTCCCCATGTCCCCGGTTCACCCACAGAAACGGTTGTCCAGTAATGAGAAATAGATTAACATAATAACATATATATAGTAACATATGGAATTTTTTTTTTTTCTAATTAACATATGGAATTTTGATGATGGGTAGTATAGGGTGTTTCTTGCGCAAGTGAAATTGAAGCTTTCATAGTTTCATGTAAATAAATTGAAATTCATGTCAATACACTTGCATGTGGATAGCGTGAAAGAATGGATTAAGAGAGAGATACCATTGCAAACGATGAAGTCATTAAAAACACTCAAATAGTTGAGTGAAAGAAAGGAAAGCAATGTTACAATGGTATTTTTATGCAGCCATGTTTGCTATTGTTATTGTGAATTGGTATTTATGGTCCTCTGCATAAATTATACCCAAATCCAATTAGTAGTATTTTTTATTTTTGTAAGTGAGTAGCCAAGTCATCTAAACATTGAATTAGTATTCAAAGTACATCTGGCCTAATAAAATATAATCTAAATTAAAAATGAACAAATTTTTCTTACAAATTGGCCAGGAGAAATTTCGTCAAATCTCGTCTATTAAATTAATATATGTTTTTAGTATATGTAATTCTCACATAAATTTAAAATGCCCGCGAGTATCACATTCACAACCACGGTTTATCTTATTAAAAATACATGTAAGAAACTGAGAATAACATGCTTTTGAGATAGATGTTAGTTGGATAAACTAGATTAGAGGATTTCTTTAGTCCAGTTTAGAAAAACTATCTATTGAAAAATTAAACAAACTCATCATAATTATCATAAGAAATGTTATATATCATATTTTTATTATACAGCTATAATACAAAGTTGATGGGGGCAGTAATAGTCCTAACTAATTTTTAGATAATTTTTTTTACTAAGGACTAATCCAAAAATTGGTTGGAACTTTTAGGTTAATATTGTGAAACAGTTATAAAATAAAAATATAATTTCTTAACATTACTCTTATCATAAGCCATCATCATTCTAACAAGGTTTTAAGATTGTATTTGCAACCAAACACTACATATTACCAATACAATAAATGCCCAGGATCCAAATCATTTATATATAATTTTAGGTGGAGAGTTTATATTAAGAACTCCATTAGATGATGCCAGAACCCATTTTGTCACATCCGTCTCAACAGTTCAAAGCTCGTCATCTTTTGATTACACAAGCTTCTTTATGACATTTTCGACCGTTGCTCCCTTTTTTCAAATCGTCCTACTACGCTCCCCCACATGGTCCACCGACTACAATTAGCTTTTACTTAGCTTTTTTCGTCAGCATATAAAACCATAAAACAGTGTCTTAGACCATCCAAAAATTGCGTACATGATACAACTTGTTTCAGGATATGATTTGATTAAATTGTTTAAGATTTTTTTTTTTAATAATATTAAAAATTACATTTTTATTTTACAACTATAAACTATTCCACTGACAGAGACCAACATCGAATAATATTGATGATAAAAATATATCCTCTCGTCTTCGTCTTGATTAGAATGGAGAGGTTCCATAAAACTTACCCATGAATATGATCCTTCTCTTCATTTCTAGAGTGAAATTTGGAATTGGAGATAGAGAATTACTGGGGTAGAGAAGTGTAAATAAAGGGCCTCATTTGGGGCAACTGGGTAGATTCACAAAATAATTTTGAAATCATCGTTTATATGGTAATGTAGTCATTTTCAGCGCCATTCCAGCATCGTGGACTGCAACTTAATTGGCTTGGATTGCACACGTGTCGAAATCACAACGGTCTACAGCACAATCTGAGTTCTAGATGGAGACTATCGAGGTCGTGCATTTAAAACTACCAAATCCAAACTTAAATACACTCACACACGCTCGCACATAGAGACAGAGGGAGAGAAGGAGACCCACCATTGGCATCTTCGTGGAGAAGAGCCAAAAGCAGAACCAGGTACTACTGTCTCTCTTCTAGCTTCTTCTTCTTCTTCTTCTCTGAAGTTTCAAACTTTCAAGTTATGGGTTTAGATGGGCATAGAAAAGTGGTCCTGTTCTGAGTCATTGAATCTTGAAGAGACTATTTTCTTTCTTTCTTGCTTTTTTTTTTTTTTTTTTGTGGGTAATTATCAAATTGCTTTTCTGGGTAGTGGGGTGTTTTGTTAGCCCTCTTTAATTTACAGCTCTGTGAGATTTGCCCTGTTTGATATGATTTACAGTGTCACTCTATAGCACTACAATGGTTCCTTTGTGCGACAGTCGTTTTCCTGATGCGACTAGTCGTGAGCTAGATAGATACCAACCATAGTTTTCTTTTCCTTTTTAGCCAAGGAGTGGTGGATCATCTTAGCTTGTTTACTCTTGTTGTATCCACTTTTATAGGTAGGTGTTTTTGTAAATTTTTCTTTGTGGAGGTTTTCTTTTTAAAAATGAGAGATTTTCCCTTTTAAGCTTTTTAGAACGCCAAATGACTAGAATAGCCCCTTGATATTTCCCTCTAATTCAGTGAGTTTTGAAGAAAGAAAATGTGGATCTTTTTGCTTTGTATATTTCTTAACTGACTTCTGGGTAGTTGAAAAAATAAAATAAAATAAAAATAAAAATAAAAATAAAAAAGAATTTTGAGATGTGGGGTTTGATTTTGTGAAGGTAAGGAGTTATCAGTGAGTGGGAATGATGATGAAGAATCAATCATCAAATTGGTGGTGGCTTGACAGCCACAGCAGCACAAGGCGTTCACAATGGCTTCAATCCACTCTTGCTGGTACCTTAACTAATCCCTCTTTTTGTTTATTTCCTTCTTTGGGTTTTCTTGCCTTTTTTTTTTCAAAGATATATTAAGTGAATCTTGATGGTTGGTTCTTGATTCTTGACCGCTGCAGAATTTGTATATTTTTATGTTCTTTTTTGAAAGTTTGAATCTTTGTACTTTTGTTGTGTGAATCTTTGTGTATTTTTAATGTTATTTTTTGAAAGTTTGAATCTTTGTACTTTTGTGTGACTAAGTGCATTTTCAGAGGGGGTTTTGAATTACAAGTGATTCAAGTGAACAAGTCTCGGGGAGACTGGTTGGTATAATGGTGGGTGGATTATCTCCAATGAATACAAACAAAATTTCTAGATCTAGGGTTTTGTTAGTGTGTCCAAAATTTAAAAGGTAAATAGAAAAATTAGAAAAACTAAATGTATTATTGTATGGACCGCCGTAGATTTTTTTATTTTATTTGATTTTTTTGTGAATTGGACATTTGGATGATGAGTCTTCAATTAGGCAAATCGTTATATGCTATTAGGGACAAGTCAATACTTGAGAAGGGTGGGGGCAGGGAGGTTGAAAAGGTAAGTTGACAAATCAATTTAAGGGGTGGCTTGCTGTAGACTTGAATCAATTCCATGTCTCTGGTTAGCTGACTAACAAAATTTGCATAGTTTTTTAGGGAGCTTTTTGCTTTTTAGTAAAAACAACTTCAAACACAAGACACTTACACAATACTGAAAATTACTTAACATTTATATCACATCAGAACACTTTTTCAACCAAAAAGCTTAGAGCAGCTTATATTGGGCCATGATTTTTAGCAAAATGTGTGAAAGGGTCCACGCACATAATGAAGTAACAGGGTTGGGGAGATGAATTTGGGAATCAAAGGGCCTCTGGCTCCTTAGAACAGGTACCACGTCTTGTCTTCATGGCTCTGGCTCTGATAGGTAATATATAGTCACTGATGTGATGATTGTATGGAGTGTAACACTCAGAACGCTCACAGTGGTCCTCACTGTTGAATGTTGATTTGCCTCAGCTCCACCAAGAGCTGTCAAATGCTTTTTTTTACATTTACTTTTAGGAGTTGTCCCTCAATAGCCTGTCTTTGGACCCCCTGGGGCCTCGTTAATGTAAAGAAACTTTCTAAACACACAAAGCAGCAGATTCTAAGTACTAAGAAAGTAGGAAGGACCATGGGGCCCCTTATTCATTAATCTAACCTTTTATCTTCTTTTTCTTCTCCTTTCTATTTTGGTGGTTAAACATGGTAGCTGGGGCATGTGCATGAAGTTCTTTAAAAATTAATAATCCTATTTGAGTTATCTGAACAACTTGGTGGCACATAGATCTTAGCATATGCTAGTATTAGTGACTGGTCAAACAAGTATTAAACCCTAGAATTCTCAATCATTTTATCGAATTATGACCTTTAAAGTATTAAACCCTTTATGTCCTTATGCAAGCGGGTTGATTTGTTTGTATTGATGGCTATCCACTTTATTTTGTTTGTGGTAGAGCTGGATGAGAAGACCAAGGCCATGCTAAAATTGGTTGAAGAAGATGCAGATTCCTTTGCTCAACGCGCAGAGATGTATTACAAGAAGCGACCGGAGCTAATCAGCATGGTTGAAGAATTTTATCGGGCTCATCGTTCATTAGCCGAGCGATATGATCAACTGAAGTCGGACTCTGGCACTCGCCTCATGACAACCTTGGGGTCCCCATTTTCTTCAACTGAAACTCGACCGGAAAAGTTAAAGAGCATGATGGATCAAACGGACGACAACTACTCGGAGACATCTGACCCTGAAGAGTCTGTTGAGTCTGAAGTTGATGATCCTGAACAGGAAGATGAAACTCAAGATGATCAAGTAATGAAAGAAGAGGAAATTCCAAGTAGGGCCAGCAACGATGAAGTGAGGAAACTGATGGAAGAAATAGAGAGGCTTAAAGAAGAGAACAGAATTCAGAAAGATGAACTAGTGAAGAAAGATGAAGAGAAGAGAGAGGTGATAAGACAGCTGAGTTTAGCTGTGGATGTGCTTAAGGATGAAAACGTGAGGCTGAGGAAATGTCTTGCTAGAGACTCCTCTGACCCCAAGAAACGGATTCTTTTTGATTTCAACAAATTTAAGGAGGCATTTCTAGGGAACTTGTTTAGTGGATCCTCGAAGCTAAGTGTTGTTGCTTTGTAGAGGTGTTTATATGTTAGTAAAGTAGTGTAGTTTGTAACACATTTTACAGAGATGTCTATATTAAGGAGAATACCCTTCGAACTCAACTTTGAAAGTTAATCTAACCCTTATTTTCAAAGCATTTTCCATCATTCTTCTTGATATTCATCATCTCTAGTTCAAATTGTTGTCTTTTTTATTTACTCCTTTTTATTCTTGGTTACTTCAATCATTGTTTTATGCTATTTTGGTAAATAGGCTGCAAAAGTCCCCCCACTTTGAACTTTGCAGGAAGGACGAATCAGATTCTCTTTGGCTGAAAAATGTGCAGTAAGTTCATCTTCATAACAGACCAGAAGCACTCTAAAGTAATATACTTTTCTGATTCAATTGAAGATCCGTGAGTAATTCATCACAAAAAAAAAAAAAAAAAAAGGTACAAAAGAAAAAAAAAAAGATGGTTGAATGATAGGTAAACCATTGTTTGTGGTTCCTACATCCCTTTAGGCTTTAACAAGTGAGATTTTATGAGATTTAATATGCAAAATATTTAAATAAAATAGAGTGAATTATAAAGACAGGGTTTGAAAAAAGTTGAAGATAATAAAAAATAAAAAATTTTATTATTTAATTAATATTTTAACAAAGAAAAAGACAAAAGGAAAAGAATCACTGTTAAGTGGCAGGATACCTTTTGTTTAGCAATATTAAAGACCTAAAAAAAAGCCCCCAGTTCAATAATCTTTCCATTAGTGACAATACAATATGAAAAAAGGAAAAAAGAAAAAAGAAAAAAAGACGGTACTTTTTATTTTATATTTTTCTGCAGACAGTATACTATCACAACTCACAACAATGCCTTACACTACATACCTAACTTCACACTAGACCATACCATCTACTACCAAAAGAACAGAGAAAAAAATTCCACAAACATAAAGTGGAACCACTAGTAACAATAATTGGAGCCGTCCATCAACAAATTCCTCACATACCAGGGAGCTGCATTATGCAAACAGCCGCCAAAGCCAACAATAAAAGTAGGTTAAGAGGCCTGCCAGAGGAAGCTGTAGAAACAGAGGATGATGGCGGCAAAGACCCAGATGGGGGAAAGGCAGCATCATGTTCAGGAGCCATGGCATCTGGGTTTGGAGTCCGGCTTGAAGGAATGGTTGGCAGTGATGACTCAGAAGGAGGAAGTGTCACGCCGCCGGGAGAAGGAAACAGGGGAGTGATGTCTGGGGATAGAGCTGGAGAGAACAGAGGAGCACTTGGCAAGACTGCAGGCGCAGCTGAAATAGTAGAAACTTTCCTAGTTGCTGCAGATGCTGATGCTGAAGCTGATGAAGACTGGTAGGCCATGAAGAAGATCATCATCAACATTGCCAAGATTGACCAATAGGATCCCATAAATGATGATAGAATGATAGAATCAATGCCTTTATTATGAACTGTAATAAATGTGTTCCTCACAGAGAGAGAGAGAGAGTGAGAGAGAGGGAGAGGAGAAGAATATGAGAATATGAGAGAAATGTGGGGAGATTGATGATTAAGGCATAAAAAAAGGGTCTTTGTGGAAGTGGTGGTGGGGACTACAGCCTGCATGTTGTGCTAATGGACAAGATGGATATGTGATTTTCATCCGGGGCACGTGGTGATGAAGTGTCCATCATCTTTTTCCTTTTCAGCATTGTTGCTGGCTTTGCTGCAGCTCTCCCATGAAATTCTGTTTTATATTATAAGAACATAAAAGAAAGTTGCAAGTTGATCTCAAAAACAGGCAGAGAGGGACAAAAATTGAGCATTCCAACTCTGTTGATCCTGCTGATTTGGATTTGGCTTCTTGTTTGTGCTCTTCATTGGAGAACAGAAATGAATGTAGTGAAAGTGAAGGTGCAGTGAAAGAAGTGTCTAATTGGGAACAGTGCTTTTGGATGCACTTCCCTTTTTTTTTTTTGTTTGTTTGTTCAAAATGCTTTTCAATAGAGGACCAACAATGTGAAAGTCCGAAGCTCTCTTTGTTGGAACTACATGGGACTCTCCAAAAATTTAGTCACAATTTATTTTAAAAAAATGAATTGTGAATATTGAGTTAGTGAATTATATAACTGTGCATGGGTGTTAAGTCTTACATTGATTTTTTATTAGGCGAGAATGATTATTATAAATTATTTTAAAGAATTTCAAGTGCATCTGGACTAATCAATCTACCATTAAAAAATTGAATAAAATTAGGGAAAAATTAAAATTTAGTACTTAGGCTTTAATGCAATTTCTTAGCCCTTAGGTTTTTCAATTTCGTTAATTAGTTCTTTACGTTTTTCTCTAGTTTTAAATAGATTCCTTTATCAACCTCTGTCTAATTAATTAATGATATGGAATGTGAAACTAGCAAATTAATGCCACCTAGCTCTCTTTTGACAAGTCATGTGGTGAGGGGCAACCCCCTTTACCAATTAGTGGTTGTAAAAAATTGTTTTTAATTATTATTTTTTGGATGAATAAGTGATTTTTTTTTTTTTTTTGGGAGAGAATATCAGTGCTTTTCATTGATTAAATCGAGCCTTGCTCAACGAGAACAAGCTCATGAATACATAAAGGAGGGGTTTCCACCCATAAGGATTCCTGACGAATGGACAAAGCCAATTTTGTTAAGCTATGGGCAACACCGTTACCCTGACGGTGTACATGACTTACTCTCCATTCCAGAAGATAGTGTAGCATATTCTTGGCGTCTTGCACCGCACGCTCGTATCTCCCCATCTAATTACTCTCATGTTTGAAGCCATTAACAACCTCCAAATAATCTCCTTCTAGCACAATTTTCAGCAGGCCCAAGTGATGACTGAGCTCCATTGCCTTCCATGCAGCTAGTGCCTCCGCAGTGATTGGGTCAGTGGTGAACTCCTTTGTTGCAAAGTAAGAAGCCACCACACCACCTTCATGATCCCAGACTACGATCCCCATCCCCATTTGTTGCCGCTTTACATCAAGAGATGCACCAGTTGAGCTTGAAAAATCCTTCAGGGGGTTTCTGCCACATGAGAACTATAGGAGCTTGTTGAAGCAGTTTTCCGAATGATGATGTAAGAAGGGGTCAGTACAATAGTTGATAACCGAACGTTGAGCTGAGAATAAGAGATAAGAAAAAGGGATCAAAGCTGCCGGCGTTGTTCGGCCAGAGGAAGCTCTGATGCCTAAGTTAGTCACAGTGTTTAAGGGAAAAATGAACTTCAAGATTATGGATCAGAGAAAAGATAATCAAAGTATTCAGCTTCAGAGGGTGAAAAGAAGTTACCAAAATAATGAGAGGGGACTCCCCTTTTATAGGCATCGAATTGTTCCTGTTCATCTAACACCGTGGATTTACCGAGTATCCACGTGTTGACAATATACTAAAACAAGATATTTATTCCTGACATTCTAATATTTCTGAGAGTAATGCTCGGTACCTGCCTTAAGCTCGGTTGACCGAGCTTGACAGCCGAGTATCAATAACCCAACCAAATAAAGCTGCCTTACCGAACATGAGTTTGTTTTAAACAGTAAAAATGACCGAGTATGAGGAATGGGCCGGTAGATCAGAACTGGGCCCAAGTAAGCCGAAATTTGACCCAACAGAGCTCGTGGTGATTGTTTTATTCTCTTGGATGACAATTTGTCCTGGCTGCCTCTTCCTCACAGAAAATTTCCTTGATCAAGGAATAATTCCACTAGTTGGTTTTAGGATCAATGAGTGCACTCACCCTTTCCTCCCTATGCAGAATTCGAACGGGAGATTGGACAGCAAAAGTGTGAGGAGAGAGGAGCCAATGGTCTGCCCAAATTTTTATATTCTGCCCATTCCCCACCCTCCACCTCAGTCCTTCCTTAAGGAGTGTCATAGAGCGCCATATACTACGTCAGGCATAGGAAGGGGTTCTACCCAATTCAGCATCCAAGAGAGTGCTCCTAGGATAATATTTTTCACAAAAAAATTTTGCCACCAAAGATTGAGGATTCTATAGCAGCCTTCATGCCTGTTTAGCAAGCAAGGCTTTATTGAAGTCCTCCAAATCTTGATATCCCTTACCCCCCCTTTCTTTTGGCAAACTCAAATTTATCCCAGCTTTTCCATGTAGTTCGAGAGAGATTTTCCTTATGTCTCCACTAGAATTTCGACATCATAGAGTTAATCTTTTTTGCATAAGGTCTTGGGGAGTTGAAAAACACTCATCGTATATGTGGGGTTGCTTGGATCACAGCTTTCAAAAGAACTTCCTTCCCTGCTTGAGAGAGAAATCTCTCCTTCCAACCACTTATCTTGTCCCAAATTCTCCCATGTATGCTTTGAAAGGAACGTACTCGAGAGCGACCCACTAGAATAGGCAAGCCCAGATACTTTTCGAAACAAGTAGTAGAAGTTACACCTAATGCGTTAAGTATTTTAGCTCAGATATCCTCCTTGGTGTTTTTGCTGAAAAAAATAGAAGCTTTTTCTCTATTAATTTTCTGCCTCGAAGCACTTTCATACACCGCCAAGAGTTCTTGGATTTTTTGCCACTCCCTCAAGTTAGCCTTGCAAAAGAGCAAGCTATCATCTGCGAAAAAGAGATGGTTTAACTTTGTTCCTCCCCTTGTGATTGCTAGTCCCATAATTCCTTTGGTTGTCTCAACTCTATTTAGCAGCAAACTGAGTCCTTCAGTATAAAGAATAAAAAGCTAAGGGAACAAAGGATTACCTTGCCGTATTCCTCTTGTTGGGACAATGTTACCGTGCGGTTGGCCATTAATCAATATGGAGAAAGTAATCATTCTCACACATGTCATAATCAAATGAATCCATCTTGGGGCAAACCCCAGTTGTTTCATCATCTCCTCTAAAAATTGCCATTCAACTCTGTCGTAGGCTTTACTCATGTCTAACTTGAGCGCCATATGTCCTTGGCCTCCCATTCGTTTGCCCATGGTATGTAAAGCCTCAAATGCCACTAGCAAATTATCTGTGATAAGCCTCCTAGGGATAAAGGCACTTTATGTAGGATAAATAATATGGGGGCCGGGCAACACCTTCTTTAACTGATTAGCCAACACCTTTGCACCAAGTTTATAGATTACATTACACAGGCTAATCGGTCGAAAATTAGTGACACAAGTGGGATTCTTTTTCTTTGGAATCAAGGCTATAAATGTATGATTAGTGGCAGAGTAAAAAATATCATAATTCAGAAAATCAAGTACAGTAGCACTAACCTCGTTCCCCACTATGGTCCATGAGTTATGGAAAAAACAAGCAGCCAAGCCATCCGGCCCCGGAGACTTGAGCAGGTGCATCTGCCCTAGGGCTGCCTCCAACCAGCTAAGCAATCCTCCACTGCATTCACCCCATTTGGAGAAAAAAGATGTTGATAAAAGTTGATGAAAGCTGTTTGCACTTCCATCGGATTGGACCTTACAGCAATGTTCTAGCTTGGTACGTATTCTCCCTGGTTTTGTTCTATGCCCGTCCAACCATGCTTTTTGAACTACATCATGAAAATATTTTTCTACCACCCAAACAGCCTCAAACCTCAACCCTTTGTAATGCTTTTGTTGTGCTGGAGAGGACTCAAATTGACAAGCAAAGGTTTATGATCCGATGTGCATGCTGCAAGAACTCTCACTTCCACCTCCACAAATGTAAAGCACTATTCATGATTAGCCCTGCCTTTATCAAGCCTTTCCTTAGTGAAACCGTGGTCCTCTATACCACTTGTCTATGTAAACCGTGAACCTTTATACCCCAAGTCATTGAGCTTGCTTGCCTCAATTGCTGTCCTAAAATCATCCGTTTGGCTCTCCCTCCTCAAGGATGCACCCCACTTCTCCGATTGAACAACAATCTCGTTGAAATCCCCGACACACAACCAAGGCTCCGAGGGGAAATCTTTGAGATGTTTCACTAACACTCACACTTCCTTTCTCCTTGTCGCTTCTTGGTAGGGTTGGCAATTTAACCCATGACACGCGAACCTGACACGAACACAACACTTGAAATTCGGGTTAAAGTTGGGCTTAAACGGGTGACCCATTTATTAAACGTGTCGGGTCGTGTCAACCCGCCGAGTTCGCGGGTTGACAAGTTTGACCCGTATGTTTTTTTCTTTTTGTTTTTTGTTTCTATACCTAAAAGCCTTAACTTACTCAACCCTAAAAAGAATCTCGCTTCCTGCCTCTCTTGTGCCACTCAGGAGACCTTCTGTCCACTACCTCTCTCACTCTCGCTTCGATCGCTTGCTCTTGCTCTCGGTCTCTCGACTCTCTCTGTCGGTGTCTCCTTCTCTCTTGGTTCACGGCACAACAACATTACCTCCATCGGTATCTCCTTCTCCGGCCTTCTCTCTGTTGGTCTCTCTGTCTCTCTTGGTTCGCGGCGTAGCAGCACTACCTCGAGGTATTTTATTTCCTTTGGTTAATTACTTGATTTCGTGGTTGAAAAGAAAATTTTGAAAGGCTTGAAGCCTTGAAGGCATTCATTTCAGGCAATACTTCGCTCAAACAAATAGGTTATTTTTTGTGTTATTTTTTGGTCTTTGATTTAGGTTTTTGTAATTTTTCTTCTTTTGTTTTAGTTTGCTATTGTAATTTCCATTATCCCTCATCTAAAAATAAAATAAAAATGAAGAAACAATGACCCTATGATTACAAAAGTTCTTGCTATTTCTCTGCATTTTGTAATTTATGATTACAAAATTCATTTATGAGAACCTGCAAATCACCGCCTTTCTCTGCATTTTTTGATTTTTTTTTTTGCTCTGTTTTAGGCGCTTAGGAATGGCAGTTTGATGTATTTTTTGGCGTTTTCCCTGTTGAGTGGCCAGATATTGTGAATCTTGGAATTCAAAATTGGAGGAATAAGGTTTTAAGGGCTAGTTTCTGCAAATTATACTTGGTGTGCTTCTTTGTTTACCAATTCTGGTGGCAGAGGAATAATACTATAAGACATGGTAATCCACCGAGAGCTTAGGAGAAAATCTTGCTGGCTGTGGTTTGGAATGTATGACATAGACGCAGGTGGAAAAGGAAATTCAGTAAGTCTGATGTAAATATGTTCCTTAGGATTTCGACATTCTACATTGACAATCTGTTTGTGTTTGTGGTTGTTTTCTACCTTCAGGTTGTTGATTGTTAATTTGTTAGTCTGATGGGTTATTGTTGGTGGTTTGTTGATGTTTTTGTTGATGTTTTAGTTGTATGGCTAGAACTAGAAGTGAGTTTGTATTCTTTGTTGGTTTTTTTAATGATTATAAAAACAACAAGGTAATATTAGTTATTTGCATATTTAATTCATTCATCAACTTGTATTTTTTTTTACTACACTATAATAACACTAATTACTGATTTATGTTTTGATATAGTACGCACAGAGATTATGTTGGATGAGCCAGAAGAAGTTACTCTGACAATGAAAATCAGTACACATGGATCTATTTCTATTAATATTCCTTAACAGGAGCATGTAATTCATTTAGTTTTAACATTACTCCATGTGGCCTTGTAACTTTGTAAGCTTTTCCCTTGATGGTTTGATTATTGTTTTAGAGGATTTTGTTAGTGGAAGTAAGTAGAGGAAAGACTGATTAGGAAAAAAAAAAGTAGAGGAAAGACTGCCACATTGTATTTGTTGCATTGTTTGCTAAGATTTTTATATTTTGGTAAATCTATAAAAGGTTAAAAACTAAAATGACTTTACATTCGTCCTGGGTCGTGTTCACGGGTTGTGTTGTGTCGACCCAACACAACACGTTTATATAAACAGGTTACACGTGTCGTGTCGTGTTAACCGTTTATAAAATGTGTTGTGTTTGGGTTTTGGTATTCGACACGTTTAGCTGAACGTGTCGTGTTCGGGTTGGGTTTCAACGTGTCATGTTGTAATTGGGTTGGACATGAACACGTTTTGTGAGCCCTACTTCTGGGTGCCCATTAAAGCCCATAAGCTTCCAATTCCTCTCATTTGGAGGGTAGACAATAGCATTGATATGCCTTCTAGAGAAGTTCTGGATGGTAGCTCCACATTCCTCATGCTATAATAATGCTATCCCACCACTTCATCCCACCAGGTCGACGACAAACAACCCTAAAAATCCTAAACGTACACGAATTCTCTCCATCTTATTCTGAAAGCTTTTTGTTTTCATAAGAAACAAAAAGTTGGGCTTCTTATTCCTTACCCATTGGCAAAGGTCTTGGATTGCCGTGGAGTTTTCAAGCCCCCGGCAATTCCAACTAAGGAGAATCATTGTTTGCGGTGGGGCTGCTCCACTGCCTCTGCCATGACACTAGACATCTACATGTCGTCCTTTCTTCACCGAAGCCTCCAATGTCGTTTTTGTCCCTAGGTGTTCAATCTTCCTTTGTTCTGCTCCTCACCTCCCATCTCAAGTCCCAAGCCTTGACCATTAATTTCACGACCCTTCCATTTCCAGGTCCTCAAACTACTTCCTTCGTGTGTTTGAGTCATCATAGTAAGATTCTTCTCGTGGTTTTTGTCTCCCTGCTTCAGCTTCGACTTGGTCACAGGTCCAGCTCCAGTATGGTTTAAGCAAGTTCTCCCTAACTTGGGCTGTAGTTTCCTATGCTTTGGACTTCCCCTTCCAGAATAATTCTTGGGCTTGATTTGGCCTGTCCCAATACAAATTCCCCTCTTAGCCCCAATAGGGTTCACATGTTTCTGCTCCTCATCTCCCTTCCAGTTGTTTGTTTTTCACTTTCCCCCTCAGTTGACTCATTTGAAAAGCTAGCAACAAATGCTGTCCCATGACCGTTATGGAAAGAGCTGGATTCCGTATTGCTTGCTTCCTTCCTGGGAATACTTTCATTAGGGTTTCCGTGATTGCCGCAACTTCCCATGCTTGGGGAGGAAGTTGGCTGTGCTCCACTGCTAGAATTCCATCCGCCTACCGATATTGTGCCAAATACTACCTAAATTAATTGATAATATTTAGTACACTTTAACTCGCAAGTGCACAAGATCAAAACAATAGTGTAGTGCAGCAAGTACGAGATCGATTCCACGGAGATTGTTGATTTTATTTAGAATTGATTAAAATATCAAAGTTGTCACGAAATTGATATTGACATATGAAAAATAAATAAAGATAAAGATAAAGGTAAATGTAGGGCTTTGATATCTACTACCAATCATGCTCAAATAATATAATAATATGTCAATGATCTAATCATATTATGAATACCTAATGTTTGCCAACCTAAGGGTATGTGTGTCTACTCCTTAAGCTATTGATCTCCCTAAGCAACGAATTAGGTATGAGTGTCTACTCTAATTCTTTTCTTTCTTAAAGGATTTAGCATGGGTGTCTACTAAGTTGTTCTTTAAGAAAATATAAAACTGTGGAAATCGACAAACACATGAGGCCCAGGGCATGGGTGTCTACTCTCGGTTCCACATGTTGATTAACCCAAGAACCCAGTGTAGATTTCTTTTGTTACTCTTATTAAACCCAGGGCTCAGTCATCCAAATTGATTTAATTAACTAGTCCATACCACATGCATATGTTGATCAGACAAACACATATGAGAAATTCAAAAAAACATGAATTAATCAAGTTAAGCAACACAATATGATTATCACAAAGGCGCCAATATTGAAATATTAAATAAACATAATTAGGGTTTCAATTTAGCCCTCCTAAAGAGTTAGTAATACATAATTAAAATAAAACTAAAGAAAAGGAAAAAAAAAAAAAAAAAAAAACGACTCATTGAAGTAGCCTCCAATTCCTCTCCCCAAAGTTGTCTCCTTGAAATTGTGTATTGAATTGTGAGGCTTAGAAGAGTCCTAGAAGCCCTAGTAATCCTAGGAAATTCGGAGATTTAAGTCCTAGTCCAATTAGGGTAAAGAAACCTAAGTCCAAATCGGAATAGGATTCGTCCAAAATTGCGTTCCTATCTTGCGGGGTGATTTTGGCATAGTGTCATTCCGAATTAGGAAAATGCTATCCAAAATGATTTGTAGCATTTGAAGTTAACTTTCCAATGCCACTTGAATCACCTTAATCGGATATTTGAGCTGAAAGTTATGGTCAAAATATCGAGATGTATGCAGAATCCAAATTTGAATCTAATCCGATTTTGACTCAAATTTGAGAAATTTCGATTTAATCATTTCATTTATTTGATTAAACTTAACCACATTATATAGATCCTCTATTATGATGGGTTAAGCTTAACCATATCTTTTCGGTCTTCCCAATTTGCCCTTTAAGCTTGGAACTTTTCCGGAAGCGCTTTCTTTTCTTCCATTACCTACAAAAACACAAAAAAACACAAAAAGAAAATAAAATAGCACAAACTAACAAAACTAAAGAATTCAAAAATATAAGTTAAGTGTTAAAATACGAATATTTTGGCACTTATCAAGCATACCAAGTAATTAATAAAAACAAATTAAAAATAGGGGTAATTACCTTTTGCTCCCATGAACTACAACAACTTGATACTTTCCCCCTATGAACTACCAACTATAACACCTGACCCCATCAATCTACCATCTTATGACAAAAAACCTATTTTCATCAGTCAAATGGGTTAAAATTGATGGTCAATGGTTATGTGCAAGTCATATGCCATTTTAAATTTTTTTCTTCCACTTTTACCCTCACTTCAACAGTCATGTGTTGTGGAAGTGCATGTCATTAAATCATCATCTTGTAATTAAAAAAAAAAAAAGGAGATATATATTATTGCCTTGGACTTTGATACTAGGGTTTAGGGTCTCTCATTAATTTACATACCAAAAAGAAAGAAAGAAAGAAAAAAAAAAAAGAAAAAAAAAGCCTATCATTTATATAATAATTGGGAATTTATAGAATTATCAAGAAAATAGGCAGCATTATTGTGTATTTCACACTATAAACCCTTGGTACCAAGGCGACAACAAACTAAACTAAACCATAAAATAATGCATACAACCCACTGTATATTGTTCGATTATTCAATCCGTATTACATGATGATATTTATGTTATCAATAAAACCAATTTAGTACCTCCATCACAATTTTGTCCGACTGACAAGTGTCCTGATAAAAACATTCCACTGTCCTAAAAAAAAAAATAAATAAAAAAAGAAAATTAATAAAAAAAGATACTGTCTTTCATTGATTTACAGACCAAAAGAAGAAAAAAAAAGAAAACCTATCATTTTTATAAAAATTGGAAATTAATAGAATTATCAAGAAAATATGCAGTATTGGGCAACATCTCAATCTCTGGCTCCTGCAGAAGGTGTGATTGGCCTTCAGTTAACTCTGCAGCGAATGCTTTTGCCCAGTCTGTATGGTCGTCAAAGTTTGATTCCGGTGAATCGTTGGATTGTTTCTCATCCACCGACACCGATGTACTAGTTTCAATAATATTGTTGACAGTTTGTTCATCAGAGTCAGACAAGTCAATAAATATATGACCACCATCATCATGTCCAATATTGGTCAACCTCATATTCTCCTCCTTCTCATCATCATCATGTCCAATATGGTTCAGTGTTAGGATCTGATCTAGCCTTTCTTCTTCTTCTTCTTCTTCTTCTTCTTCTTCTGGTTTCCTCTTCTTTTCTGATCCCTCCATCTTCTTCATCCAACAAAGCACATAATTTTGAAACTGCATGCAAGTCACAGACCATAAATAAGAACATTGAAATTAACTGAAATTATACTTTGTTCATGAGTGTTCCAAAAGCAATAGAGAATTGCTACATATTTCAAATTTTATTTTCAAAAATTGGTTTCTAAATGATGCGTCATTTATTATTTTAAGAAATATGTCATAAACTCATGGGATGATAAGACATAATTTAGAAACGGTCAGAGTTGTCATTTGAACATGTGAAATGCCCATGTTTTTTAATAGTAGGGACAAAATTGGAATAAATAATATTAAAAACTCATGTGTATGTCATATGTTATTAAAATAGGACACATGTCATTTTTATAGACTGGGTTAAAGGAAGTTCCTCGAACCCAATTTGAAAGAAAACTCTGTCCGATAGAAACCAACTTTTGAAACAAAAATTTACTAGATAACAAAAGAAAAAAGAAGTAAAATTGGTTAATGAATATTTACTTTTGCATGGGTGAGCGTGGAGGGTTGAAGGGCATACTCGTACATGATCCAACGGCCGTGATGGACCGTCTTACTCTCATACCGAAACCTTTTTCTGATTCCGACAAGCTCCGTAGTAGTTCCTTCATTAGTAGTCGTGTTACCATAAATCGTGACGCCGGCGTCCTCCCCTTTCCACGCGCCGGTTCCCACTGTCCGGTCAATACGTGAGCTATTGAGGGTCTTCTTTTTCACCTTTGTGAAGATGCAAACTTCTTTTTGGTTCATTAACGTGGCGGCAGCAGCCGCACCACCACCTTGCATGCATGCCGATGCTAATATTGCCTCCTCCCATATTTGCCACGGCTCTTTCTCGCCGTATAAGTTGAATTCAGGGATATCGCTTTCTGATTCTCCATTTGCTTTCTTGTAAAGCTTTTCGAGGAGAAGTTGTATTTCTTTGGGTTTCAGCTTTATCCCCATCCTCAAAATTTAGATTCAGAAGATTAATTGAGGCCTTGGTCGTCAACTATATATATATAAAATGTAAGCCGGTGGTTCTACTCCTTTCTTTACTTGGACTTAATTTAAGCTTCTTGCCCAATCAGCCCGCACCACATCAGCGTTGTTGTGCCAAATACTACCTAAATTAATAGATAATATTTAGTACGTTTTACTCACAAGTGCATAAGATTAAACGATAGTATAGTGCAGCAAGTACAAGATCGATCCCACTAGAATTGTTGATTCTATTTTAGAATTAATTAAAATCTCAAAATTGTCACAATATTGATATTATGAAAAAGAAATAAAAATAAAGATAAGGTAAAAGTAGGGCTTTGATATCCACCACTAATCATACTTAGATAATATAACAATATGCCAATGATCCAATCATATTATAAATACTTAATGTTTGCCAACCTAAGAGTATGGGTGTCTACTCCTTAAGCTATTGATTTCCCTAAGCAACGAATTATTCATGCATGTCTGCTCTAATTCTTTTCTTTCTTAAAGGATTTAGCATGGATGTCTACTAAGTTGTTCTTTAAGAAAGCATAAATCTGCAGAAATTGACAAACACTTGAGGCCTAGGGAATGGATGTCTACTCTCGATTTTCTATGTTGATTAACCCAAGAACCCAGTGTGGATTTCTTTTGTTACTCTTATTAAACTCAAGACTCGGTCATCCAAATTGATTTAATTAACTAGTCTATACCATATGCATATGTTGATCAGACAAACACATATGCGAAATTCAATAAAACAGGAATTAATCAAGTTAAGCAACACAATATGACTATCACAAAGGCGCCAATATTGAAATATTAAATGAACATAATTAGGGCTTCAATCTAGCACTCCTTAAGAGTTAGTTACACATAATTAAAATAAAACTAAAAAGAAAAGGGAAAGAAAGAACCAAAAACGACTCCTTGAAGTAGCCTCCAATTCTTCTCCCCAAAGTTGTTTCCTTGAAATTGTGTATTGAATTGTGAGGCTTAGAGGTATATTTATAGGGATTAGGAGAGTCCTAGAAGCCCTAGTAATCCTAGGAAATTCGGAGATTTAAGTCTTAGTCCAATTAGGATAAAGAAAAACTAAGTCCAAATTGGAATAGGATTCGTCCAAAATTGCTTTCCTATCTTGCGGGGTGATTTTGGCATAGTGGAAGTCCGAATTAGGAAAACACTATTTCACAATTATTTGTATCATTTTAAGTTAGCTTTCCAATGCCTCTTTAATCACCTCAATCGGATATTTGAGCTGAAAGTTACGGTCAAAATACCGGAACATGTGCAGAATCCAAATTTGAATCAAATCCGATTTTGACTCCAATTTGAGAAATTTCGATTTAATCCTTTCCTTTATTTGATTAAACTTAACCACATCATATTATGATTGGTTAAGCTTAATCATATCTTCTAGGTCTTCCCAATTTTCCCTTTAAGCTTGGAACTTTTCCGGAAACGCTTTCTTTTCTTCCAAAAACCTATAAAACAAAGAAAATACAAAAAGGAAATAAAATAGCATAAACTAACAAAACTAAGGAATTAAAAATAGGGAAAAATCCATTTTACCCCCTAAAGTTTCAGGGGTTTTCAACTTGAACCCCAAAGTTTAAAAATTAGTAATGTACTCCTCAAATGTTTCTAAAATTTTCAATTTAAACATTCCGTTACTAATTTTTGTTAAATTGGACGGATTTTTTTTTTTTTTTTTTTTTTAAAAAAAGCCTAAGGGTAATTATGTAATTTCATAGATTTTCATCCAATTTGACGAAAATTAGTAACGGAACGTTTAAATTGAAATTTTTTGAAACATTAAGGGAGTATATTGCTAATTTTTAAATTTTGGGGTTCAAGTCGAAAAACCCCTGAAACTTCAAGGGAGCAAAGTGGATTTTTTCCTAACAAATATAAGTTAAGGGGTAAAATTTGAATATTTTGGCACTTATCAGCCGGAGACGGGGACCAGCCATCTCGGTTTGGCTGGTTAGTCCTTAACCCTGTCTTCCTCCTACCGTCATATGCTCTTAGCCATACCCCCCACTGTTTCTCCCCTTCCTCTGAAGCGAAACGTATCCTCTACTTTCCACTACAACCTTTGGGACCATGAACAATGCATCCACAGTGGAATCAAAAAAATGGGAGATTTTTGTTTTTGAAATGCACTCATAAGGATTTTCCTCCCACATGTAGTGCTCTACCTTGCTCCAGGGGTTTGGTCACATCTATACTCACCCGTCTATGTAAATATTTTAGTAAGCCCAAGGAGTCCCCAAGTTTGGTACCCACACTCTTTGTCATGCACAAGAGTGGCATATCGTGATTTTGGATCCAAAATGAAGAGTGGTTGAGCTGCATTTGGGAAGGTGGGATTAGACCATCAAAGTCTTGTATCACTAAGATCTGCAGGTCAAATGACCATGGCCGCCCATCCAACACTTTGCGCTTATCATACTTTGCAAATTCAAAAAGCCATAAATTGTCTTATAACTCCTTGAAACTTACTCTACCTACCAATCGCCATAGCTTCGAGAGGACAGACTTAAAGGCTTCTTTGTTATATTTTCGTTCCGTCCAATATTTGCCCACCAGGCAGTTTGCACTTTTCAGACAGATCTCCTCCACTTCTTCATCAAAGATCGTAATCCCTCACCTTTCTCCCTCAGTCAAGGATCTCTTGTCTGCCCTACCCATCATGTTTTCTGTCGGGTGCATCTCTTTCCACAGGTACTACCACAACTATCCCCTTGCCAAGGAAGAGACCTTTCCTCACCACTATGTCCTCTCTGAAGAAAGCTTAGAGAGAAACCCTAGCAGAGGACGATATTTTTCCATTTATTTTGTATAGGAAAAAGAAAGCAAGTTCACAAGGAGACCAGCATAATAGAGTATGACACAAATAAAATGATATAAAAGGAAAATGAAGACAATGCAAGTACTATTAGTAATGTAGTTGTCAAAGCTTATCGCTTTGATTAAATTTTCATTCATTGATCAGAATATGTAGTCTAAGATTCTTACTTGATTTCAAAGTCATGGTATGGTGATCACTTCAACATTTCAAAGACTCATGCAAAATCATGTTCTTCCAAAATCAAGCCTAATGACTCTTTGGTGGAAAAAGAAAAAAAAAAAATCAATAAATAATCAATTCAACATCATTTTAATAAATCTGTTGCCAATGTAAGGTGTCCTAGTATTGAAAAAAAAATAAAAAAAAATAAAATAAAATTGTACAACCCATCAAAACGAAAAACAAAGGACCATTTTGAACTAGATTATATTCATTGATAATATCAAAATTCTAAAGCACTAGAAGAAAATTGCAGTGTGATTCCCCAACAAATTTTCATTTGGAACTGACTAAAGGTCATAAACTAGTGTTGGTCCTACTCAAGTGGGGTTCTCCAGGGAAGAGTTAAATGTGGTCCCACCCTTCATATTTATTTTATGAAGTGGTGACCCTTAAGAATCAAACTTAAACACTTGTACCCGACAGTCTCAGACTTGTACCATTGTACTGCACATTGAAGCAATATTGATCCTCCTTCTATGCTCCTCTTCTCCTCACAAGCAGGGGTTAGCACCAACCCATTGGGTTGATATTGGCTAGATTCCAACAGCCGAACCAATAGGGTTAGTGGACAGAATCTAGCCTCCAATCCAAAGCCAACTAAGGATGCTTTTTTTTTTGTTTTTGTTTTTTTTGTAAATGCAGTCTTTGCCCTCCAGTTGAGCTTTCTATGGGTATATCATTTAATGAAAGCATGATTCTTAGCTCCTGTACATCAAAAGAAGAAGAATGGAAGAGGTTGGTACTAGGAGTAAGGAATCCAGTCCATTTCGATCTAACTAACAAGACAGAACTACATAGCTAACTAAGCAGTAGACATGTGAAGACCAAAGGGCACCTGGACATCCTAGACACTCTTAAGATCTTTTTTCAAATCAAACCTTTCGGTTGGGGTTTGCCCCGGGGTTAGACTGCTTGGATTATATTTTATATTTCAAAGGCAGTCAATGTGTCAGCCATTTTTAACCTATGACCAGCCAATTAACAGCCAATCGCTTTACCACTGAGCTACCTAGGAACAAAGGGAACTGAATCCTCTCTAGTATTTGAACAGGAGAGGAGCCGATTCCTTACATTTGAGAGGGTAAATTTGCCATTTCACTTTTTTGGACAAATTTGCCCTCAAATGTAAGGAACTGGCTTCTCTCTAGTTCAAAGGACCTGAATTCGAAACAAAGGGGGTGAATCCTCTTGAAAGAGAGGGGTTGCCTTCACCATTGCTGCCTCGTGTAGGAGTCTAGGCAGTGTCTCTTTGTGGCCAGTGCACGCTTGAAGATGAAAGCGCCGAACATCTCCGTTTTAGTGTAGCTATGCAGGGAGGATTTGGGCTCAGCTCTATTCTAAATGTGGATATGATCAGCCTGCAACCAGCCTTCATGATATCCAATTCTCAACACCAAATTCGCCCAAACCCACCGGGGAAAGGCTAAAACGAGTTTCCAAATAGAGAATATTATGCCTCAAATACACACACCGCAAAATGTTTGCATTTTCATAAATACTTGGCGAGGGACAAGAAGAGCCTGAAGACCTCAGGGTTGTTAGAATAGTTGCCGCGGCCAAGGAGCATGGCCAATCGCTCTACCGTGGAGGAGATTCGGAACCAGTTCACGGAGATTATTGGAACTCCCGCCCCTTTATTCATTCGCTTTGGCCTCTGTCTCTCTCTCTCTCTCTGGTTTTGTTCTCCTTTACGTTTTATAATTTTGGCAGAGCGGGTAAGACATCCATGTGAGATTTGGTCGGTTTCACCAAGCTTGTTTCACCCCAGGCCAAACGAACCCAAAAGAAAAGCATTGGAGCACACACTATATTGACAACTAGCAAACTGTCTGATGGGGGACAATCACATCTCCTATAGTAGTAGGACACCATTTGAAATTTGAGGCCTTTAGCAAACAGCACCTAGCGTCTGATGTTCGTATACTCTATGAAAAAGCTTGGGGGGGTGATTGCAAGAGACTGGACTAAGCTGCAAAGGGACTAGCATTGTAGCTGCATATGACGTGTGGCAAGCGGTTGGCTGTAGGCGACAGTTCCCAAGGGTGAGAAGGATTCGGATCCCTTCCGATTTTGAGAAATATGAGTTTCTCCAATTTCAAAATCCTGACCATTCTTTACATCTAAGGGTGCAAAACATGACAGCACAAAACTCAAAACAGAGCAACACCTCAAACTTAGTTACAAGCCTTTACTAAAGGCTAAGAAAAACAACCAAAACCAGGGAAAAAAACCTGTAAGCCATCATTACAAAAGCATATCAGCAGGTAAGTTCCACAAAGAACACAAAATAAGGTTCTCCCTAGTTCTAGGAAACCCTCTTTTCCCAACAATTCTAGTTTTAACTTCCCACAATATTTTCTTCAAAAGCTGCTCTTCAGTACTTGGAAGACCAGCATGTTTGAGCTCATTCCTTGTTCGCCAAAGGTTATACACAACATATTCAAGAACCAGACGACATAACAAGCATTTAAGAGTTTTGTGCCCCAAATTGTTACATCCTAGCTGCACAATATCATCCCAAATCACATGAGGGCTTTCAATTTTGCAACGTAGCATGCAGAAATTCCAAATTCTATAGCTAAAGCTGCATTCAAAAAATAAATGATCACGATTTTTCAGTTAGTTATGACAGAAATTGCACTGAACTTCACCCTTATAGCCCCATTGGAGCAGTCTCTCCCTTGTAATAAGCCTATCCTTCATAACAAGCCACATGATAAAAGCTTGCCTAGGAATAGCAAGAGGAACCAGACCATCTTCCACCATATAGCCTCTTCATTCTTCTCTCTAAAGACCTCCCATATATCTGAGCTTACGTAGATACCCTTCCTAGAGGCAGTCCAAACAGGTTTATCACAATGTCCCAAGCTAACTCCAGGAAATCTAGCTTGAATCTCACTAGAGCCTCTAATTTGGTTGGTCTCCAAAGCCGATCCCCATTACATATGACAGAAGAAAGCTTGGCCCCAATACTACTTTGAGCATCATAGACAACCTTAAAACCTTATTGCTCAACCAAAATCCCTGAATGATGCCACAAGTCCAACCACATATGGATGTTTTCCCCATTCCCAACCTCAAACCTCAGAATCTTTTGGCAATATCCCTCAACTTCAGAATTTTCCTCTTAACTCCAAGAACAATTCTGAGGAATGCCAACACTCCAAAAACTCTTTCTTTTCAAGAGGTTCTCTTTTACCCAGGCTACCCAAATGGATCCTGACCTAGCAAAAATGCTCTAAACATGTCTAATCTTCAAACCCAAAACTCCCTCCTCCTTAGGAAAACATAAATCAGACCAAGAAACCTTAGCCTTAGTTGTCCTTTCATCTTTCCCATTCCAAAGAAACCTATTGCATTTTTGTTCAATAGCTTTAACAATCTTCTTAGGAAGAATAAAAAATTCCTGTCCAATACACTTGTAAACTATACAACACAAAGGAGAGCAATTGGAGCCTGCCTGCATAAGAAAGATTCTTGGAAAGCTAAGAATCTATACAACCACTAATTCTGTCCAGCAAAGCCCCACAGTCAACTGAAGAAAGCCTAGAGGAGATGAGAGAAACCCCAAGATATTAACTCATCTAACAGAACATGCTTCACTTTATTTGAAATTCAGGAACATTAAAAGGAACTTTTTGAAGGATTTGTTTTCAAACCAGACAGATCTTCAAACTTAAGAAGAGTAACCTTGATAACATTTATAGAACTCGAGCTAGCTTCAGAAAAAATCAGGAGATCAACAAAACATAAATGAGTAAGCCTCATTCTCACACATTTGGGATGGAACTTGAAACCAGAACTGCCACCAGTATGATCAGCCATAATCCTAGAAAAGACCTCCATGGTTAAGACAAAAATATAAGGAGAAATAGGATCACCCTACCTTAACCCCTTCTTTCCTTCAAAATAGCCAACCAAAGTACCATTGATGCAAACGGAAAATCTAGGAAAAGTTACACACTCCTTAATCCAACTCAGAAATCTATTTGGGAAGCCAAAACAATGTCGACAGTGAATCATGAACTCCTAATTCACAAAGTCATAAGCCTTCATAAGATCAATCTTCAAAGTACATCTAGGGTTCTCTTTGTCCTTGTGATAATTCCTCACAATTTCCTGAGCCAACAAGACATTTTCAAAGATACTCCTAGAAGGAATGAAAGCAGACTAATTCATGCTAACCAAATGTTCCAAGTTAGTAATTAAAATAAATGTTTCACGTGACATATAAATAAATGTTCATGTAACAATGAACTCAAAAGTAAATAAGTTTGTATAGGAGACCTTCCATGTAACTTACTCAAAAGCTTAATCACAATGTCCATTGTGATTAAGCTTAGTTGAAAGGTCTCCTATATATCTCTAGGAATGAAAGCAGGCTGGTTCATGCTAACCAAATGTTCCAAGTTAGTAATTTAATCTTTAGGGCACATTAGTAATTTAAAATAAATGTTTCACGTGACATATATAGTTGGCATATGAAGTGCCAAACGAGAGCCATGTGGCATTCTATTTATAGAAGTTCTAGACCACCATTGGCTTTAGAGTGCGTTTAGTCTTTAAAAGTGTTTTTTAAACAAAAAAATTTAGAAAAATGAAAAATCTACGTTTTTCTAGTTGTTGAATTTTAAAAGCCAAATTGCGTATTTTACATTTTAAAATCGCTACTTTCGCCGCTTAATTTCTTAACTCCGCCAAAAGAAAAAAATAGTTTTATCCTTTTGTGAATTTTGTAATTTCATCCCTGGACCGAAAAGCAAAATGAGTCTCTCTCTTTTGGGCCCAAAAATCAAAAGCCAAAAAAATTTGGGTCAGTGGCCCGATTTTTACCTGCTCGAACCTGTAGAAGGCCGGGCGTTAATCCAAGAGTGGCCTGAAAATTTCCGACAATGAAACGCCCTTTTGAAGGAAGAAAAGACATAAAGCTTACAATTTTCTTCTATTTATGTCTTTTCCTCCTTCAAAAGTATTTCTATTTATTTTCTTCCATTTTCTCATCCAACAACCAGAAATCAAGCCCGACAACCAATAGTTTCACACTTACTCATATCAATTAAACAAAATATGCAAAATAAATAAATAAATAAAAAAACCAGCTTTTATTTCAAATAATTAACCCAATGATTAAAAAGCACAAATTGTCAAAGTATAAGCACCCCCAAAAAAAAGCTTTAGAAAAATAAAGAAAATATACCTACTTATTAGGGCGGGGTTGTAGATATTGCTCTTTGATTTGGTTGAACCACCCCTTAAGGTGATCGGCTAGCTCATTGATGAGTGGTTTATCATTGTTTTATCCTTTAGAATGTGGTTAACCACTCTAAGAGGGTGGATGGATGGGGTGGTTGGCCACCCCCGGCCCCTTGGGGTGAGGGGGTGCGACTACCCTCGATGGACTCATGAACCACCTCCCGACACCACTCTCTCACTACAGAGGGGTGGGCCAACCCTTATTTACTTATTTTTGGGTTAATTCAGGCCATTTGTTTAAAATGAACTATATATACCTGAAACTTTGGAATTACTAGGGATTTCAATGCTCACTTTTTAAACTCTACCTCCCCCCACAAAAAAGTAATAATAATATACATTTGTATTTCATTTAGCAATTTTCGTTGAAGTATGGCTATCGGCCACACTTTTATTTCACGCTACCAATCAATCTTTTGATCAAATATTTTTTTAAAAAGGACTAATTCAAAGTTTGATCGACAATATCACATCAACAAAGTAAAACAAAAGTAGATCTTTATAGTTTATTGACCTTGTGCTATGTATCCCAATAGGTAACTTAAACTCTACGCAAAGCAACATATATTTTCATCATCTTTTTTTCTTTTTCTTTTTCCCCCCCGCCGACCTTGGACAGCCTAGACAGAACAAGCTTCCTTTGTCCAATTGTCCCCCCTACTTACAATTCTCAATCCCTCAAAATCCAACCATAAAAAAGACCTTACCTTTAATCATACTTGAAGCAACCTTTTTCTTTTGGTAATAAAATCGAACCAAAAATCCTAACATGCAAAGGATTAGGAAGCCTGCAGAAGCAAGCACAAAAGTTTTTCAAATGAATGGTTAGCCCCCCACAATCTATCATCCATCACGCTTCTTGTTCTTAAGAATGCTACAACACGACGAAAAGTTGCAATAATATTGTCTCATCTATTATTGGTATTCAACCCAATATGGCAATATGCTTCACATTACACGATTGAAATATGAGCAATGCATTGCACCCTATTTTACGTACTTGTGCATGTGATAGTGTTCATCGGCCATTAGATTAGTAATTGTTAAAAAAAATAATAAAAAAATAAAAAATAAAAAAAGGTGTAGAATCTCTATTTGCATCTTCCTCATATGTAGTCTCTATGCTTGAAAAAAAAAAAGAAAAAAAAAAGAAAGAAAGGCTTTTAAATTGCATCTGAAACGACAAGTGCGTGTATTTTCAAACTACCACTTCATTGACAATATTCTCCCAAACTTCTAACTATGTGTCAATGTACTATCTAAACTACCAAAACAATGTTAATATACCCCTAATGACAAAAATACCATTCATCAATTTTTTGAAAAAAAATTCTTAAATTTTTTTTATTAAAAAAAAACCAAGGGTGTCATTTTAATATTTTTTAATTTTTTACTTTTTTAATAATTTTTTCAGCAATTAGTTTTTTTTTTTTTTTTTTTTTTTTATTTATTTATAAGGATATTTTGTCTTATTAAAAAAAAAGTTAAAGTCATTTTTGTTAGCCTGAGGTACATTGACATTTTTTTGTTAATTTAGATGAGACATTGACACAATTGATAGTTTGGAGATACATTGATAATGAGGTGGTAGTTTGAAGGTGGCAAATGTACTTTTTTCAAATATATATATAGAAGCTCAATGAAATGGTGAATGACAGAAAAAAGATTTGAATTCAAGAGCTTGATCTAATATTATGTTAAATCGCCACAAAACTTTTAGGAATAAGTGATGATTTAAAAAGCCAAAACAAAACACAAAACATGCAGGAAAAAAATAGTAATCTTTGGAGAAAAATATAAAAAAGCCCCCCAAACTACCAGATGTTTGCAATATAGCCTCATAATGTTCAAAAAGGTACTAAAGTAGCCCCCCAAACTATCAAAATGTATCAAAAAATCCACTTATATTTTTATATTTCTATAATACCCTTATTCTTTTAACAAATAAAATAATAAAATAATTGTAAAAAACAAAAAAAAAATTAGTGAAAAATACAAAAAAAACCAATGGGCGAATAAATATAAAAAAATAAAAAAATAAAAAATAAAAAATAAAAAAAGTTTTTTGGAATAAATAAATAATTAGTCACTGTAGTTAGCCTAAATTACAAATTGCTTCATGTCGTATTAAAGTAAAATCAATGGGCGAATAAAAACGATTTTTTAACAAAATTTGACTCCATGGACTAATTTTTATTTTTTTTTGGAATATCTCAAGAACCGTACCTTTAATTTTACTTTAATACGACATGAATAGTCAATGTAGTTGGCCTAAATTATTTATTTATTCTAAAAAACTTTTTTTTTTTTTGTATTTATTCGCCGATTGGTTTTTTTGTAATTTTAAAAAATTGTTTGGTTTTTACAGTTATTTTATTATTTTATTTGTTAAAAGAATAGAGGTATTATAAGAATATAAAAAAAAAAAAAAAAAAAGTGGTCTTTTTGATACATTTTGGTACTTTAGGGGCTACTTTAGTACACTTTGAATATTGTGGGGCTATATTGCAAACGGCTGGTAGTTTGGGGGGGGGGGGCTTTTTTTTTTTTTTTTTTTTTTTAGATATTTTTCTCTCATCTTTGTGTCAGAGGTTTTGTATGTTAAAGATAAAATCTCATTATCTACATTAAATTAGACGGTTTGTATTACTTAGTAGACGTTATGTCCATTTTAGATTACTATGTTGTACCTATATGTATTATATAATTAGTATAAGTTTGTATAGGAGACCTTTCATGAAACCTATAGGAGACCTTCCATGTAACCTACTCCAATTTTTCTATAACCATGAGTCTTTTGTATTGTAAATCCAATAAAGTGAATAAGAAAAAAAACTTAGCCCTTAAGGCTTTATCCTATGAATATAAGTCATAAACTGAACAACGTAAAATCTCTTATATTTATTTTATTTTTACTATTGTCTTTATTTTTCATTTGATTATCTTTTCTTTCATTGTATGGTTTAATATCTATATGGGCGGATGGAGGATTTTTATTTTATTTTTGTTGCAAGTGAGATTTCTTTTTTTTCTTTTTTTTTTTGGAGGACTGGATCATGTCTACAATAAACACAAAACCAATAAATGAGATTATTGACTGGTTCCCTCACTTTCTTTCTTTTTTTTTTAGAAAAAAAAAAAAAACAAAAACAAAAAGTAAAATTTGTTGCACTTGAGAAAATGAAGATGAAATAACATTGTAACTGTATTTATACTATATTTATCAAAGCACGAAGAATAAATATCATAATATAGGAAGTTTTGAAAAACAAAAAATGTTAAATACTCTTTTGGTATTTAGGTTTTAATGCCTTTATTTTTTCTTACTTAAGTTTCATTTTGAATAATACCTAGCTAGGTTATGGTTAAATATTGAAATGGTACATCTGTCCATCTTCCATTAATAAAACTAAGGAATTCCCACATCTTTTTGCAATCAGGGGACTTTGGGGTGGTTTGGCCACCCCCATACTGGCCATGGGGTAGTTCGGCTACCACCATTTTTGGCCAATGGGGGTGGCCGGCCCCCCATATTTTGGCCATTGGGTGTAGCTCAACCACCCTCGAGGCCGGTATGGGGTTGCATTTTGAGGTGGAAATCTGTTAGTTTTATTAATGGAATATGAACGTTGGTACTATCTCCGTATTTAGTCATAACCTAGGTATTATCTATGATACAAAATGAAACCTAGGTGAAAAAAATCAAGGTATTAAAAAGGTATTTAACCAATAAAATATATATATATATATATATATATATATATATATATATATATATCTCAATGTCTTAATAACGTGGGATAAAATCGTTCCAAAAAAAAAAAAAAAAAAACAAAGTGGGATAAAAACAGTACTACATTGAACTATAAACTGTTGGTTGGTTGATGTATCAACAGACAAGAATATATATATATATATATATATATATATATATATATATATATATATGACATGTTCTTTTTTTCATTTGGTAAATTCACGTTCATTTATCACAGACTAACGTGGCATGTTCTTTTCTTCTTTCATTTTTTTTTTTTTTTTTTTTTAACAAGTCTGCACAAGTGAAAAAAAAAGGAAAAAGAGCGATTCAAACTAGTGACCTCATGCAACGTGACCTCTAGTCGATTGAGTTACTCCTCGGAGACAATGTGACATCTTCTAAGTAGCCTTTCATGTCAACTATTTAAAAATAAAAATAAAATAAAACTAATGTGAAGAATAGCATTACTTTCTCTCTTTTTTTGTTTTTTTTTTTTTTTGTTTTTGTCAAATTTTTAGGGATCCAAAAGGGTTTTTCAATTTTTTATTTTTTATTTTTAAAGGACCCAAAGAGGTTTTCCATATTTGGGCAAGGGATGGCCACTCCCCAACTCCCTAGGGGAGCTAAGAGCCTGGAGGTGCTGAATGTAAAGAAAGATTTTAGTCACTTTCCAATAGTGGCACCCCAAACTTGAACTAATTATCTTACGTATATATTTGACTTTAAAATATAGAAGCAAAAAAAATATAACCACATGATACAAATCTTTTTTTAAAAATAAAAAAAAAACAATTATGATAAATTTATTAGTTTAAATGTCTTCCGTAATTTCTTATAAATAAAAAAGGTCTTAATTTATTTATTTATTTAGTTACCTAATTTTGCTATGAATTTTGTTTGATTGAAAAAGACAAGTTGATGACACCATATATATACAAACTCCTGTCTTTATCATTTCCTTGAAGGCTAGAAAAAGATGCCTCCTCCTTTGTTTTCCTTTACGGGACCGCAATGGTTAGTGGAGGAGTCTCTAATGGTTAAGGGCGTGTATGGGTGTACGTTTGATGTACCTAAAAGTGCGTTTAATACTTAAAAAGTTTGTTTGAGGAAAAAAGTATACGTTTGGTAAAAAAAATTGAAAGCGTTTCTAAGGGTCCAAAAAGCTCAAAAATGGCCAAAATGCACTTTGACAAAAGCTTAAAAATGAAGTTTTTGCAAAAAAAAACACCTTTTGATATAAAAGCTCTATTCTCGAACACATTTTCAAACATACTTCGTAAAAACATTTTGGCTGAAAAATTAATAATGAGAGAGCAATCCCATGTCTCTTTTTTTATTGAGAACAAGATCTTCTCTAGTCTATTTTGGACAGGAGAATATGCGGTTAATGGTCAGGATATTTTTAAAGAGATCCTAATGCCATAAATAGGACATCTGTCCCATTAATAAAAAAAATAAAAAATAAAAAATTATAAAACAAAATTATAAAAAATTAAAGAGTAGCTGGCTACCCCAATTGGGGCTTGGGTGGCTTCAGCCACCCTAGACCATTGCTGAAGTCACCCCAGGTCACTCCCAAGGGCTAGATCTAAAAAAAAAAAAAAAAAAATCGTTTGGCCCCCGGGCGGACCACCCCCAAGGGCCTTGGGGTGGTTCGGCCACCCTTGACCGGCCTGCCTCGGGTGGCCGAAGCCACCCCATGGTCCTCGGGGGTGGTTCGGCCACCCCCAAGGGCCAGATCTAAGAAATTTTTTTTTTTTTTTTTTTTTTAAGGGGCGGCTGGACCACCCCAGTTGGGGCTGGGGGTGGCTTCGGCCACCCCATGACCGGACCACCCCCAAGGGCCAGATCTAGAAAAAAAAAAAAAATTCTTTTGGCCCTTGGGGTGGCTTCGGCCACCCCAGGCCATGGTGTGGTCTGGCCACCACAGGCCAAGGGGTGGTCCGGCCACCCCTAGCCGCCCATTGGGATGGCTCTCAAGTAGGGATGAAGCCAAGAAGTTTTGTGGCAGGGGATCAAAGCAATTTTTTTTTTTTTTTTTGGCAGCGTGTAATGAACTAGTACTTTTTTCTATTTTTTTTTTTTCTTCTTTCTCTAATCACTGGTACTTAAATACAATGAAGAATTGAGCTTAGAATTGTGTCATACTCTTCAATTAAATGTTTAAATTCTAACAAACAATATTCTCAATATTTAATAACCATAATATCTAAATTACAAGACCACTTAGATTAGGAATTGAGCTTTGAGTACTAACCTCAAAAAGTGCGACCTGAGTTGAGTTATTTTGCACCTCGTTGATTAACATGATATTCTCATAAGTGACACACAATCCAGGATCAAACTCCAATAAACTTTGTACATTTTTTCTTTTGAAATAGTCAAGCATTGTATTTGACTTTCTCATCATCTACAAATAAATTTACATGATCATTTTGAGTCTTTAGAAAAATAAAGAAAAAATATGTGCAGGTTAACAATGAACAAACTCACATGAATAACATAATCATCACATAGACTCTAAGTCAAACATTACACTTTAACTCTATAATTATTATTCTCTTCCTATTCCATTGATCTAGTAACTTACTCCAAATTTATAATACTCATATTCACATACAATAATCAATATGATTATAATATGACATATTAGAACCTCCCCATGGGCTTCAATTTCCATTGAACTCATGAAAGTCTAGGGTTAATTAATGCTTTAAATGTAATTAACACATCCAATTAGCAATCCTAGTGTTCACATACCAAAAGCCCTAATTTAATTCATACTATACAAATTATGGTTTATGTCCATACTATAAACAATAGTGAAATTAAAGCTTTGAACCCATTAATCTAACAACCCAGATCTTAAATCATGCATAGAAATCCACTACACATAAAAGCCCCTAGTTAATTTTAGGAATTTAGCTTCTTACTAAAATTCCCCAAAATTTGGACCTAGTCAAAATTCTCTAAATCATTATGATTTCAAACTTAAAATTCAATGGGTGGAACAAAAACTCAAAAAGAAACTAGAAATTTCTCAATGGCATTAGTTATAAAAACCCATCAAAAATTCTCATACGGCCATACAAAATCAAGAACCATAAATCCTTACAGAGAAAAGATCCAAGATTTACATACATACATAAAGAAAATAATAACAACAAAAAACACAGAAAATTTCCAAGTAGCAACAGGAATTTCCAAATTTCAAAGCCGACAGCCAATCTATGAAGCAAAAAAAAATTAAATAAATAAACTTTTCTGATTCTTAACCAAATTTCCAAGCCAAACAATTTAAAAATTAACCAAAAGAAAACCCCATGATTAACCTAAGAAATAAGAACCAACAGGTGGAGGAGAGTTGGGGGGGCCGAGACCTATCAATTTATTTTGGACGGGGACCAGTATAATTTATTTATTTATTTTACTCCTTAAAATATCTTTTTTGAGGAAGTGGGGGGGGGGGGGGGGGGGACCATGGCCTCAGCTGGTCCCCCCTCCCTCCGTCTCTATGTGTAAGCAACGTCATTGCAAACGTGTATTAATTATAGAGACTTTTTGAAAGCTAGCTATAGCAATTTGAATAATCGGTAATATATTTTTTAAGGAAGTGGGGGGGGGGGGGGGGACCATGGCCCCAGCCGGTCCCCCCCTCCCTCCGTCTCTGCTCTCAAGTCACCCCCATCTAAAATGAAATGGTCAAGCCACCTCCTATGGCCAAGAAGGGGTGGCTTATTTTTTTGTTAATTTATTATTATTATTTTTTTAATCTGAAATATTATTATTTTTATTATTTTTTTGTAGTGGGACAAGTGTCCTATTTATAGCTCTTAAATTTCTAAGAAGAAATTCTAGCCATGAACTAAATATTCTCCGATCCATAATAGACTGGAGATGATCCTATTCTTTTTTTTTTTTTTTTGGGTGTTGGCCATGTAGACGTAGTTGGCCTTCTCAGTATGTGGTGGGCCCTTTCATTAATTGAGGCCATAGGTTACCAGTAATGTTACAACAATCTTTTTTATTTTTATTTTTTAAGTTAATGTAATTTTTAAAATTGTCAAAATTCAATAGTATTTTAAAAAATCACATTAATTTTAGGAAGATAAAAATATGGTCAATAACACTACTCATAATTTATTTATATTTGTATATCAAAACTAATTATGGTTTCTCACATTTAAAGAGATTTTTTTTTTCTCTTACAAAGAACTGTTTGTTTATTTTAATAATAGATGAATCTATCAAGTGAGTCTTTTTTCAGCTACAAGCATTATCAATACAAAATTTAAATAAAATGAAGTACGATTTTGTTGTAGATAACTATACTGAGGGGAAATTAATGAAATATTCAAGGTATGCTTGGCATTGTGATTTTAAAGACAAAAGGTGGGATTTTAAACCAAATCGTAAAAAATAGATGGTTTGGAATTGTGTTTTTAAAACACTGCAATTTGAAGACGTAGAGAATTTTTCTATGTTTTAAAATGCACAATTTTAAAATATTGCGATTTAAAATGCACAATTTTAAAGGCTAAACTACGATTTTAAAAGTCAAATTATAATTTTGTCAACGGTTTAACTACGCCTTTAAAAATCATATTTTCAAATCATTATTTTTAAATCCCACTTTTTGAGATTGCAAACCCAAACAAATCCTCAATGGAAATTGATAATGAATGACTTTTATTCGCCGAAGAAGCTAGCATAGACTACAATTTAGCATAATTATTGTTTTTTTAATATTCTTTTGAGATTTTGAATTTTAATGTTAATTAGATGCATTATACGGTAATTAAACAAATCTGGGAAAGAGTTCAACAACAAGAAGGTTTTGGTTGTTGGGTCTGGGAATTCTGGAATGGAAATCGCCTTGGACCTTGTCAATCATGGTGCCAACACTTACATTATTGTTCGAAGCCCTGTATGAATATCATATCAATCCTTGCTCTGTTTTTTCTTCTCTTTTTTTATAAACCGGATTATCCGGGTCGGGTGAACTTGACCCTAAATGTCAAGGGAGATGATGTACATGGCGTTAGTTTTATTGAAGCGATTTGAGGTAGGCACGGTGGACTCGTTGCTGGTGATGATGAGCAAGGTGGTTTATGGAGATCTGAGCAAGTACGGAATAAGAAGGCCTAGTGAGGGTCCTTTCTATATGAAGGATAAGTACGGCAAGTATCCGGTGGCCGACGTCGGAGCCTATGAAAAGATCAAGGCCGGAGAAATTCAGGTAAGAGTTTTAACTTCTACTTATTTAGGTCGATCGTCAGCTTAGCCATAACTTCACCGTTAAGTTTGGTGACCATGTTTGTGGTTGAGTAAAAAGCATTTTACTTCAATCTCTCTTTTGCATTTTTTTTTTTTTTTTTAAATATATATTGGGATCCTGAATTTTATAGAAAATTTGAGTATTTTAAGAGAGGAAGAGGTGACTCGCCAATCCCGAGTCGTAAATTATGCATTTTAAACTATTCGAAATAAATGTTTAGATTAAGTAATCCTCGTAGCCCATTTTTTTGACCGCTAAATTCTGAACAATCTAATAACAGAAAATCGCAGTCTACTATCCATACAAATATATAAGTAGTTTAACTACTTTTGACCTTCATAGTCCATAAACTGATAAATGCCAAGGGGTTGACCTTCAAGCCTTCATGCTCAGAAAAAAAACACAAGTTAGGAAATCAATGGTGGCAGCATTGGCACCTAAGCAAATGATGCATATTCATAGGGTTGGCAATTTGTGTTCGTATATCAAGTTTAGATTGTGTAAAGACACGTATAAAATACTATATAGGTTAACCATAACTCGATATATTTAATTAAACGAATGAAACCCTTCAATCCTAACTCTTTAATTGTGCATGTCATTATGTCATGTGTTGGGGTTTGGGTCGTGTCGAATCATAGATATAAAATTATATGGGTCAATCATAACTAAACTCATTTAATTAAACGGATCAGACTCACCAACCATAACTTTTAAATTTTGTATTAAATTTGTATTAAATTCATAAACTGTGTCAAAAATTTATCAGTTCTTATTTCTTTTAATAACGGAGTTGTTGACTGACCCTGCATGGCATGATGTATATTCGCAGGTGATACCAGCAGAAATAGCAAGCATGAGTGGGAAGGAGCTGCTTTTCGAGGACGGCAAGTCACGTTCATTTGATACAATTGTTTTCTGTACCGGTTTCAAGAGGTCCACAAACTTGTGGCTCAAGGTAAAGCTACTTCTTGTGATTACTTGTTAAGTTGTCCAATCTTGTCTCTCAAACAAAAAAAGGAAAAAAAAGATGTTCTAAAATAGCTGTACTCCTGGTTAGAAAGATTGTTAAACGCGGATTCCGCTCATCTTTGCGTGTTAAATATGAGTTGTATCGAGACATATTTGTTCCTTATGTTAAATGTCGTATTATTTTGAACAGGGGGATGATTATCTTTTGAACAAGAACGGGCTTCCGAAGCCAAGTTACCCTAATCACTGGAAGGGAAAGAATGGCCTATACTGTGTCGGATTTTCAAGAAAAGGGCTTTATGGAGCTAGTACTGATGCACAAAATATAGTTGATCATATCAAGTCCCTCATGTAAAAAAATGTTATGTTCCGCATAAAATTCTGAAATAATCTTTTTTATTTTCAATGAATTGTCTTTGTGGACGATGAGGCTAATAATACTCATTATGCTCTAAAGAATTGTATTTTAGTATTGTTAATTACTGATGTGATATTGCCAACTTACCTTGATAGAAACTTGGGATTTGGATGATCGATTCTTGAGTTTAATAAAGTAATAAAAGAATCTTATCATGAGTTCTTGGAGTAATCAATATGGGAAACTAGAAGTAGATCCCATACCCTAAGTTTCATATGTTTGTTGATTTCTATAGATTTATGTTTCCTTAAAGAACAACCTAGTAGATACGATGTTAAATCCTTTAGGGAAGAAAAGAATTAGAGTAGATATCATACCTAATTCATTGCTTAGGGAAATCGATAGCTTAAGGAGTAGATACCATACTCTTATGTTGACAAGCATTAAATACATCAACATGATTGAAACATTGGCGTATTTGTATCTTAATTAGTCTGATTAGTGGTGGATATCAACTCTCTAACTTTTTCATTATCTTTATCTCTTTCAACATTGGTGACAATTTGGCAAATTAATTTGGAAAATCAGTTTTAAACAAAATCAACAATCTTTCGTGGGAATGATCTCATACTTGCACCATATACTATCGTTTTGATATCGTGCACTTGCGAGTAAAACGCACCGGTTATTCGCCTATTAATGTAGGTGGGTATTTGGCACAACACCACATAACAGCCTCCAAAAAATTTCACTTCATCCTATCATATGCGTTATTCATATCTAACTTTAGACCCATATAACCCACTCTGCTCCACATTCTAGTATGCATTATATGGTAACTAAGTTGTATTACAAATTTTAAACATAGAAGGTACTAAAAAAAAAAAAAAATTACTTTATAAGAACTTAAGTGAATACAAGGAAGGACTTATCATAGTTGGTTTACTCAGGCTAATTAGTATGCAATAAGGGTGACAATTTGTGTTCTTATATTATGCTCAAGTCGTGTTAAAACATGAGTATAAGACTATATAAGTCAATTTTAACCTAACTCATTTAATTAAACAGTTAAACACTTCAATCGTAATCATCTAATTTCATGTTAAGTTGACGAGTTGCGTAAAAAATTATCACTCTAATATCTCATTTCGAAGCATATGTATAAAATTATGACATATGTCAAATTTTAACCAATTAAATGAATTAGACCTTTCGACCATAACCCACTAATTTCTTGTTTCTGTGTATGTTAGATTCATGGTTGCGTCAAAAATTATTGTAAACTTTAATATGCATGAAACTCGAGAAATATGACTCTAAAATTAATTTGAAGATATTTTTTTGTAAGATAATTTAATAAAAATCAAGATTTGGCTGGCCCCCACATACCTAGCTATTACAAATCAAATCTGGGTCATCCTTGCTGTACCCTCTCGAGTGATGACAACTACATTCGTTTAATTTTCCTTTCAATCCAAGGAAACAAAAATATATATTTAAAAAAAATAAAATAAAAAAATAAAAACAAAAACAAAACAAAACCAGATGCATAGAAAACCACAATTCCACAGCCCTTCTTATCATCCATGTTTCCTCCTCTGCAATAACAAAAGGGAGCTCTGGTAGAATGCAGGAACAAGTAGCAATAATCATCGGAGCTGGCCCATCTGGGCTTGCCACGGCGGCGTGCTTCAGCCGCCTATCAATCCCATACATAATACTCGAGAGAGAAGATTGTTTCGCTTCTCTCTGGAAGAAATATGCCTACGACCGTCTCCAGCTCCACCTTAGAAAGCAATTCTGTGAACTCCCCCACATGCCATTCCCGGCGTCTTTTCCGACGTACGTACCAAAAAGCATGTTCATCCAATACTTAGACGACTATGTCTCCCATTTCAACATTAATCCCCTGCACAGGAGGACCGTTGAGTCCACAGAGTACGATGAGGTCTCCAAGACATGGCAAGTGAAGGCAAGAAATGCAGGCTCCGGTGAGGTTGAGGATTATCGCGGGAAGTTTTTGGTGGTGGCGACCGGGGAAGCTACAGATCCTTATACGCCGGAGATTGAGGGATTGGACACTTTCTCCGGTGAGATTCTTCATTCTACTCAGTTCAAATCTGGGAAGGAGTTCAACGGCAAGAAGGTTTTGGTTGTTGGGTCTGGGAATTCTGGAATGGAAATCGCCTTGGACCTTGTCAATCATGGTGCCAACACTTACATTATTGTTCGAAGCCCTGTATGAATACCATATCAATCCTTGCTCTGTTTTTTCTTTTCTTTTTTTATAAACCGGAATTATCTGGGTCGAGTGAACTTGCACCTAAAAATTTATATATGTATATATATATATATGCAGGTTCATTTTCTGTCAAGGGAGATGATATACATGGGGTTAGTTTTATTGAAGCGATTTGAGGTAGGCACGGTGGACTCGTTGATGGTGATGATGAGCAAGGTGGTTTATGGGGATCTGAGCAAGTATGGAATAAGAAGGCCTAGTGAGGGTCCTTTCTATATGAAGGATAAGTACGGCAAGTATCCGGTGGCCGACGTCGGAGCCTATGAAAAGATCAAGGCCGGAGAAATTCAGGTAAAGAGTTTTAACTTCAACTTATTTAGGTCGATCGTCAGCTTAATCATAACTTCACAGTTAAGTTTGGTGACCATGTTGGTGGTTGAGTAAAAAGCATTTTACTTCAATCTCTCTTTTGCCTTTTTTTTTTTTTAAAAAATTGTTATCATGAATTTTATAGAAAATTTGAGTATTTTAAAAGAGGAAATAAATTATGCATTTTAAACTATTCAGAATAAATGTCTAAATTAAGTAATTCTCTAATAGAAAATCTCAGTCTACACTCCATGCTAATATATAAGTGGTTTAACTACTTTTGACCTTCAAAGTCCTAAACTGATAAAAGCCGATGAGTTGACCCTCAAGTCTTCATGGCTAAGAAAAATAAAAATAAAAAAAAAGTTACGAAATCAATGGTGGCAGCTTTAGCACGTAAGCAAATGAGGCATATCCATAGGGTTGGCACTTGTTCGTATGTTGAGTTCAGATCGTGTCGAGACATATATAAAATATTATATAGATTAACCATAACTCGACTTATTTAATTAAACGGATCAAACATTTTAACTCTAACCCTTTAATTTTGTATGTCATTACGTTACATGTTGAGTTTGGGTTGTGTCGAAGCATAGATATAAAATTATATGAGTCAATCATAACTAAACTCATTTAATTAAATGAGTCAGACTCATCAATCATAACTTTTAAATTTAGTGTTAAATTTGTATCAGATTCATAAACTGTGTCAAAAATTTAGCAGTTCTTATTTCTTTTAATAACGGAGTTGTTGATTGGCCCTGCATGGTATGATGTATTCGCAGGTGATACCAGCAGAAATAGCAAGCATGAGTGGGAAGGAGCTACTTTTCGAGGACGGCAAGTCACGTTCATTTGACACAATTGTTTTCTGTACCGGTTTCAAGAGGTCTACGAGCTTGTGGCTCAAGGTAAAGCTACTTCTTTTGATTACTTATTAAGTTGTCCAATCTTGTCTCTCAAACAAAAAAAAAGAACATAAAAAGATGTTCTACAATAGCTGTACTCCTTTCTAGAAAGATTGTTAAACTTCATTTTTGCGCGTTAAATTTGAGTTGTATTGAAACATGTTTGTGTCTTATGTTAAATGTCGTATTATGTTGAGCAGGGAGATGATTATCTTTTGAACGAGGACGGGCTTCCAAAGCCAAGTTACCCTAATCATTGGAAGGGAAAGAAAGGGTTATACTGCGTCGGATTTGCAAGAAAAGGGATTTATGGAGCTAGCACTGATGCACAAAATATAGCTGATCATATCAAGTCTCTCTTGTAAAAAAATGTCATGTTCCGCATAAAATTCTGAAATAAACTTTTTATTTTCAGTGAATTGTCTTTGTGGACGATGAGGCTAATAATACTCATTATGCTCTAAAGAATTTTATTAATTACTGATCTGATATTGCCAACTTACCTCGATAGAAACTTGGGATTTGGAAACCCGAGAAGCAAATTAAATTAGATGAAGTTGGGGGAGGAATATTAATTTAAAAATAGACGCGGCTGTGGCTGACAACCTTACAGTTTTGAGCAGTGTCACTGGGCCTCTCTTGTATTTGATGTCGGGTGGCAGTTCGTCTCTTTCGATAGCTGCTTGGGTTCCTAAATCACAACATCCAATCCATCCATCCATGCCAAGTGGCTGTGTGCCAACCGTGAATTGGCTACCTTTTTTTATCTGGATCAAACAAAAACACGATTTCTTTTTCTTTCTTTCTCTTTTTGAGCCACAAAAGAAGACGAAAGTTGACCCACTTCTTTTGACCCTCTTGTTGCCATTTGGAAGGACAAGAACCTGTTGGTCATGAACTTCCTTGACGTTCGACAGTCATCGCTTTGCTGTCGGCATTGCAATCGTTTATGATAGTTGTTTCCGATTTGGAGCCTTTTTTGGGTGTGTATTTTAGAGACCGAAAAATGAATTTAATGTTCAAAAAGTTCATTTGAAAAAATAAAAATACCCGTTTTTAGTAAACGAAACTGAAAGCGCTTTTAAGAGCCAAAAAATAATCAAAACACTCTTTTGACAAAAGTTTAAAAATGAAATTTTTGTCAAAAAAACGTTTTTTTATTTTTTTATTTTATTTAAAAGCTTTATTTCTTAAATACAATTCTAAACAAGCTCTTAGTCTCCTTGGCACAAGTGTGTTTGAGTTTTTTGATGATGGTGGCTTAGTTTTGGGTATAGACGGTGAGTTGGATTTTGGTTTTTGAATGGTAGTGGTTTTCTGTTGGGGTTGGATTGTTAGGTCAAATTCATTGCCCATATGCACCAGGTGAATAAGCTCAAGGAGCAAAACATCACAATGGTTGTTGGGTCATCATGACAAAACACAAAACATAGGAAATGATAAATCGAATAGGTTCGCAAAAGAACCTAGGCTTCTAGTTTCATAAAGGTAACCTAGACCTTTAAAGGTTTGAAGATAATAATCAACCATGCTTTCTTATTGATAGGGTTACATCACTTTTGTCTATAGAAAAAGCTTAAAAAAGCTTCTTAGAAAAATCCTCATTTTCAAGCTTCTACCAAAATGTAACTTTGAACTTTTTTAGAGCCACAAAAAAAAAAAAAAAAAAAAAAAAAAAGCTTTTTAAGGTTTTTACCAAACATAACAATTTTTGCCTCAAAGAACTTCTTAAAGTACTAAAAAGCTCTTTTTAAGTGCCTACTGTGCCTTTCTCAAATAGGCTCTAAGTGGCTGTGTCGAGGGCAGTTACCATTACATCATTTGCTTTCAGGGGCCCATAAAAATACCTTGTAACCTACTATGCTCTACCTATTCGAAATAATAGATGTAGAAAATTGTTACAATCAAAACTTCACCCTCACTACAAATTCCTCTCCCCCCCCCCCCGGGAAAATATAAATTAAAAAAAGAAAAAGAAAGACCTAAAGAATGTTACAGCAGGGAAAAAGAGCGCATGCTGTGGAGTAGTAACCAATTAGGCCACTATACTTCCCAAGAATGGCTGCTATAAGAAATTTAAGATTTACCTCTCAACATATGGTAACTATGCCCAGAGGAGTCCGTCTATGCCAATTTCCAAATTTGAAACCGGGCTCTCCCCAAAATCCTGATCTATTGCTTGGTTGTCTCTCCATAAATCTACATATGGCTCCAACAGATCAGAGGATCTTTCTGATGGGATCCCATAATCTTTGAGAATGCAGGATGAAGCAGAAGTAGCTGCTTCTCTCTCCAAAACAGCAATGTAATTGTCTTCAAATTCAAAAACTAGATGCTTGTCTTTGCATGCTGATCAAGGTCAGAGATAACCATAAGAAATGAGAGCAAGAAAAGAATGGACAGGAAACAGACAAGGGATGTTACCACTTACAATCTATAAGGTGTGCTAGGTGATGGATGTTCTTTATTCGACTTCCATTGAATTTCAGAACCTGCAATTGTTTTTGTCTGAGTATATTTATATGAAAGTGGCAGTGGATGTCAAAGTACTATGTAACTTACTTGCTGATTGCTCATATCCTCGTACCCAATGTTCACGTCACTTGCTAAGACCTATGAATGTAAAAGAAGATAAGCGAAACTGTACTACAAACATGAGCATGTAATCAATAGGGGTATTAAAGTGGCTGACAGTATGTAGGGGTTAACTTAGGTTGGACTCGCTGTTGGTTTGTCCACCTTGGTTTAGTATCAAATCTAAGTAAATCCCCTTCCCCTTGGGTTAAAGGGCCACCCATCGAAAGGTTGCTATAAACATTATTAAAAGGACAAAAAAAAAAAAATCAATTTCCTAGAAGAACGGTGGTTCAATGCAATGGGATATGATTCTTCTCTAATGAAATGAAGAAATAATAATGACACAGAACCTCTGCCAGTTCTTTGAGCTAATGACAGAAGCACAGAAGAAAATAGCATTAAGTTATACATGTATGACAGGATTTTTCGTAGAGTACAACCATTATCTCAATAATCCATGCCTATTGTTCGAGAACATAGCATGTAGCTAACCTGTGATAAGATCACAATCTGTTCCCCTTTGAACCTCGCCAAGGAATAACGTGCCTTTGCCAGTAGTTTCAACTAACCACAAGAACGACCAACTAATCAAACTTCAAACCAATATTATGCAATTTGGTAATAAAATATCAATTTGGACTACTATTGTGCTTAAAGGTGTCCTTTACAATTTACAACTTACCCCTATAGTCTCTTCACACTCCTCACTGACCAAAAAAAACAGAACATTAGTTAGTCATCAGAATTGATAAATGTTCAAAAATAACACTTGTGTGTGTGTTTACGGGAAAAAGGAAAATGGCTCTATGAAGAGGTTTTATACATTGCTGAGTGCCAGGAACTGAAAAAAACAAAACAAAACAAAAACAAAAACAAAAAACATACTCTATCAGTGGTTCTGAGAGTGGGGTAAACACCAAACCAGCAATTATTAGATAAGAAGGCTGATCTCCATCAATATGATAGGGAACCTTCAAGTAAGGACACAAGGAACCAAACTAATTAGCATCGGGGCATGAAACTTACAAGTGAAACTAATGCATTCCATCATTAAATACCGAATCAATATTCTAATCGCATACCAAATGCACTCGAGGATTCAAAACCGCTTGAACTTTCATGAACTTTCCTGCTCTAATTATACCAAGCTCTGCTACATCACCAGCAAATCTGTACAAGAGAATCATTATTCAAGATGACAACATAATCATGGATACGGCATTAAAAAAAACTTCAGGAAAGAATCATCACGGATGTCCAGGGGCATGAAGAGACTGAAAAAAAAAAAAAAAAGAACAAGTCTTAGATTTAGTTAAATAATCCTCGACGTAGGGCCCTTTACTTTTGACTAATGAGGTAGCGAAACGCAATACGCTCATTGGATCGGAATGGCACTGTTCCTTCACATCCCACACGAACATCATCAAAGCTTACAATCACATCCCCCTGAAAAGAGCAAGTACTATTAAAGTTTCTAACATATATAGTAGTCAGCATTCTTTGGAATGCTATGGAAAAAAGCACCCAAATCTGAAAAAGCATATAGCATATTAGCCTTTTCTTTTTATCTTAGGCAAGGTTGTTCTATTAGGTCAATAAAACTATGAACAATTACAAAAATTGTTCAACTATGAATCACATATGCAAAAATAAGGATAATGCAGTAAAGATGTCCATAGTTTATATGATTATGCTTTGTAGTCCAAGATGGACCAAACTAAATCAAAATGCCCCATTTAAGATTATGCTTTGACACCAGAGCTAACTTAAGAGCTTCTTCTATTAACACATCTATTGCCATTGGCTTTTCTCCTATTATTGTAGCTAGGGTGAGCAAATACCCGCAGAACCCGACCCACCCGCCCCGCCCGGTTTCCCTCACAAAAAAGTAGATTCGGGTTAAATATTAGGATATCCGCACATGGCGGGGCGGATTGCGGGTATCATTTTTAAAATTTTCCGGGTACCCGCCCCGCCCCGCAATATAACCCAACCCTAAAAAAAAAACCTAATACCCACAATAACCCATCATATCTTCACTTCACGCCACCTCTCATCATCATCTTCTTATTTTTCATTTTCTTCTTCTTCTCTCTCTCTCCAGAATCTGCTTCTTCTTTCTTCTTCTCTGCACCTCTCTTTTTTCTTCTTCTTCTTCTTCTTCCTTCTCCTCTGCACCTCACTCTCATCGGCGCCTCTCTCTCTCTCTCTCTCCTGCGGCTCTCTCCCTCTCCCTCTCCCTCTTCCTCTCTCTCTAGCGGTCTCGTCTGCAGCTCTCTGAGTCTTGGGTTCCAAACCCGCGTCACCCGCCCAAATCCGCATCACCCACCCCACTCTGCCCCGCAAACCCCAAAACCCAGCGGATATTGTTGATTATAGCCGTGTTGCGGGTCTCATTTTTAGTACCCGCAACCTGCGGGGCAGGTTCTGAAAATGCTCAATATCCGACCCGTGCTCACCCCTAATTGTAGCTTTTGACTTTACATAGTTATTTCAAAACAGCTTCCAAAGTATTCATAACATAAGGTCTAATATGCTATATATGTTGAGAAGCACTAATGATCCAAGGACCCTTTTTGGTGACTGTTTTAGAATGTAAAAGTGCAATTCAGTTTATCAAGTTCTGCAAGCTGCAAATGGCAAACACACCTCCTTTAACACATTATTTGCATCAGAAGTGGGTTCAACTCTCCGTACCAGTACACCCTGCAGAAGACAGATATTGTGAGGAGACATGTGAGAAACCTAAACTAATTGACAGACATAGGGCTACCAAGTTCACATACAGATAGGGGTGAAACTAAGATTTTAGATGTGGGGGGACAAAAAAAAAAATTTTTTTAAATAAAGGGGTAAAAATTTGATTTTAGAATTATAGGGGTATTTTTAAAAACATTTGGAGAACATTTTGGAAAAGCCCCCCAAGCCTTCCGCCATTGCAGATAAGGATAAAAATTGATATCGTGTTTGTGAATTCATAGCAATTGATATCTCTGAAAACATTTTTAGAACTTTATATTACTCCAGCAGATTCAAGAAACCCTTCTAAACTAGGTAAATAGACATACCTCATTAGACTGTACTCTTAAACATGCACGTAGGGCTGGATTCTCCAACTTTTGCAACAATACACCAAGGCAAGGAAAACCTGAAAGTTAATCTTTGATATATTATTAGGACATTTTCATGTCAAACCAAGTTAAATTACTGGGTATATATATATATATAGAGAGAGAGAGAGAGAGAGAGTAAAACCAGTGATAGGAGGAGCTGCATGTGGCTCATCGATATTTAAAGGGATTGATGCTAGTAAGATCTATTACTTCCATAACTCAGTTGCATTTATCTTTGCTTATGTCTAACTATAAATCAAGTGTTCATGTGCATTACAAGTAAGCACAAAGACCCAGAGACATTAACAAATGTATAATCTCTACAATAAAAATTCCTATGAAGAAACAACAGCTTTATTGGATAGGGATTGATGCTAGTAAGATCTATTACTTCCATAACTCAGTTGCATTTATCTTTGCTTATGTCTAACTATAAATCAAGTGTTCATGTGCATTACAAAGTAAGCACAAAGACCCAGAGACATTAACAAATGTATAATCTCTACAATAAAAATTCCTATGAAGAAACAACAGCTTTATTGGATGGGTTAGAGTAGGTCATGCTTCGAAGGGTGATGGAATTGTTGGATAGCTAGAGAGGTCAGGTTGGAAGCTGCTGCAATATAAATGTTTGGAGGATGGCTCCTTTGTGCTTAATGTGGTGTATTTTGGAGAGAATGTAATACTCAAAGCTTCGAAAATCGTGAAAGAACACTATTAGAGTTAAAAACTATTATGTTCAAATCACTTTTTGTTTGGATAGCGACTTACAATAGCTCTTTCTTTCTAATTTTCCAAAACTTTTCTTCTCTTTAGTTGGGGGTCTCTCTTGTATACTTTCGGTGTACTTAGGTTGCACTCCTATGTGCATTCTAATAAGATTGAATTACTTATCAAAAACAGCTTTACTGGAAAATGGTAGTGACAAGAAGTATTGACTTAATTATTAAGAAACAAAACAAGAATAAAAAAAACTAGCAAACAAACCAAAAGATTTATAGAGCAGGGAAGTATCATAAAAGCCAAAAGGGAATGGCTAGGCTAAATCCACCATGGTTTGGGTTGAGTTCAAACTGTCAACTGTGATGCAAAAAGTTATAGTTTACCCACTTGAAACCTGATTGTACTTGCTTTTTAATCATAATTTAAATGTTTTTAATATGTAATTCTTCTTATTAGAAAGCGCGAACAGGCGTAATCCAAGTACACAGAAAGTATACAAGAAAGGCCCTCAACTAGGGAGAACTAAAAGAAGATGAATCCATAAAATCTAAGAGACTGGAAAAACGAGAATTGGTGTTACTCATAAGTTTAATGTATTTAGATTGGAATGTGATTGCCTTTATATTTTCTGAACTTTCTTTTTGAGGCAAGTGACTTACACATGCAAGTTTTACAGATTTGGAGCTAAAAAAATTCAAAGATGTGATTGGATGTGATCTAATAGAGATAAAGTGCGATTTTTAAACACACAGTAACGAATCAAACTGGACCCAAACCACAGGTGAATAAAATATGACTTTATAGAGTAGCTAGGCGTACAAAGTATAATTGACAAGTTAGTCTTCGAATAAGTAGCCTCACCTATTAAATTGACTAGAATTTAAGACACTTTGAGAATCATGTAAAGATAAACATGAATTTACATCCTTAAATTGATATGAGCCCAAGTGGTGGAGGCCTTGGTCTTAAGGTTTGCTCCCTTCAACGTTCAAGGTTCAACACCTCGTGGGTGCAAACAATCTCTTAGGGCCACACCTCCTGGTGAAAAGCCAGTGAATTAACCAATTCCGTGTAAGAAAACTTTTGAGGGTGCGGTGCACGGGACCGGAGTTTACTTTGCAGGGGTGGGTCCAAAGGGCCCTGCCTTGGATAGGTTCCCCGACATAAAAAATAAATAAATAATGCCTTCTGCTTACTCGATCTTTAGTGCAGTATCATTCTTATCCAAAATGCCTACAAATACATAGATCTTGCAGAAAAAAGAACCCTAATTGTGCCTTATATATAGATGAAGGTCAAGAAGAGTTTCTCACCCGTGTATTTCCCATTCTTTTCATAGTCCTCAAGAAAATGAGACACAACTGTAGTTGGAATTACATATCCAATATTCTCAGCCTCTTCAGATCTGTAAACCTAAAGGAAATGTCTCATAAAAACATAATAGACCAAAAAACACATGCATCCGAACAAAAAAACAAGTGGCCTTTGCACCAGGCAGGAGCAAAAGCTACAGAGAATTATTGATCAATAAAACTAAGAAAATGGCATGGCATAACAGATGTTAACTTTGATAGCGCGCCACAAAATGTACCTGAAATGCCACTCCAATGCACTCCCCCTGGTCATTGAAAGCAGGGCCACCACTATTACCTAAAATCTAGCAAGTATAAGCAGTTGCCATCACACAGATATGGAATAATGTTTGGGCTTACCAAAAAGAAAAATGATACTGAGAGGAAAAAGGAAGGGGGTGAAGGGGGATAACTTGTAATATTTTGAGCAGTTGAATACAAGCGCCTTCCAAAAGGAAAATGCATTATTTGGAAAGGTTTCGACTTGGAAGGATTAAGAAAATAAACTTAAGTTTTTTACCCACCAGGATTTATGGCCGCATCAATTTGAATTCCTAACAAATCAGATGATCCATGGGCATATGATGTAACCTGATGATAGATAGAGTTGGTAAGAAACTTGATATTATATTTTTGTTTAATGGCAATCTGGGATAGACATAACCAAGGGCATCAAAGTGACTAGAAATCAAACCTCTATGCGTGATACAACTCCTTTTGTCACTGATATGGTGTCCCCTCCAAGGGGATATCCGACAACAGTAACTGCATCCTACCCATTGATAAAGCAGCACAAAAAGCAGTTTAATAGATTTGCCTAGAATAGATGTTTACAGCACACATAAAGAGGATTTCCTTTCTATGAAGTAAGAATCTTCAAAAAATAGCAGCAATTTTTCACGTTTCCATAATATATGCAAGTTAAATAACCTTAGCACAAGTGGTATATCAGATTAAGAGAAAGGAGCTATACTCAACCCTATAACATTTGATGTCAAGTTTGGATTAGGTGGACAAATATAGCTTTTAATCATACAACGGATAGAGTTCTTTGAGTTCAGAGGATCATTAGTTAAATGCTAAATATAGACTTTTATCATGCAATAGAGCTATGAAATTTGGTTATATGTCCTAATTATACTGAACCGGAAATCATCCTTTCAATTAAGGTGAACAACTCAACCCAAGGCGTGTTGATTATTGAAGAATGAGGTACACATGACAACATGCCTCTAACAAAATGGGGTAATTTAGACCTGAAGACATGGCAAGCGCCCAAAATTGAGTGATTCTGCTCCCTCCCAAAATTCCTTGCTTTCTACTGAAAGCAACGCTATATCGCAATCAACACCCCTGGCTAAAACCTGTAGATAAGATCACTGTGAATAAGTAAAATAAACTCTATCAAAGCGAATAAGCTTGGCACCATCTTGACTGAAATTTGAGGACCTACTCAATAGCCTTTAACAGTTATGTGGTTAAAAATTATCTTCCGATTTGGTTTTCAATTTGGTTTTCCTATCCGATAAGAAGCAAAACAAGTTATAGAAGTCCAAGCACATCCAAGTCCCTTAACAACCATTAATGTAAAACACATATGATGCAACTTAGGAGTATAATACCATCTTATAAATGTACCATAAGGACCATACCATCTGAAACTGAAAAACTTAAGCAAGCACTCAGTCCAAGCAACTCAGCACCTTGCTTGACTAGCGTGACTGTAAAAAATTAACAAGATTGAGTTGACCTCAAGGACTACAAGTTCAGCTATACATCGCAAATCAAAGCATAATCATCAAAAAGGTTAACGATCCTATATTGCCTAAAATATTGGTCAAAAGGTACATCAGCTGTAAACAAATACCTCAAATGTCATTAAAGACAATGTTCATCCAAAACAAATTTTATCCCATATAAATCTTGGCTTACTTTTTTCATTCAACTTTAACCTTGTCTTTTGACAATTAATCTCAATCCCAGTAATTGTATTTGATTTTAGTCTCGTTTGCTTTGACCCAACCACAGAATTTTAAGAATTAAATCCCTTTTGACAAACTTGTAACAGATGGACCCTTATAACCAAAACCACTGATACTCACATCCATGGAATCCATTACAAATCCCAGGGAATCCATCCATGCTCACTTCTGTTCCACATGCAATACATCAATTCATAATGACTCTTTACTGTATGGTTTGTGGTTTTGTACCTTCAGATATTATGAAGATAAATAAAATCATACTACTCTTGTAGGATTCTCAGCCTCAAAAGATAATTATCATCGAGAAGAATCATAATGTTGTGATTTTTGAGAAACATACTCATAAAGCACAGCAGTATTTCTGTAGGAGCAATACCTTAGCCACATATTTTGTATCATCTCCTCTTCTCTTCACTTTGACCTGAAATAATTGAAATAATAATAATTAATTAATTAATTAATTTGTATTAAAACCCCAGACATTACAAGGTAAACTAACAGAAAATAAAATAAATATCTGATGAAGATTAACACCGAGATAATTAACAATTGGACTTGTGAATCTCTGCCCTAGTTCCTGAACAGAAAATACTTCATTGAAAAGATAATTCAAAGGGTCCAGGTGATGTTGAGGAAGTTGGGGCGTTATATGCAAGGGGCTGCATAGTTAGAATTTGATCTTAGCTATCTACTTCTAGTTATAGCAGTCAATAGAAGCTCCACATGCAAGGTGCTGCATTCATTGTTTTAATGGGTATTTTGAAAAGTTTAGACATAGTGATTTATATATGCAACTGGTTTTATCATAGTGTTTTGACATATTAGTAAATTACCTGTGTATGATATTCAACACAATGTGCATTTGTCAGAAGTTTCCCATCCCCAATCATAAAAGCACTGCATAAAAGAGAGGGCCAAAATAAAAAAGCTTATAAGACTTTGTGAATAACAGTAGTTAATTACAGACACAACGAGTAAACCACAAGACTATAAAAAAAAAAAAAATCAAAGCAAGTGGCTTAACTACTTAATTGAAGTACTTTCCACATTCTTCAAGAGCAACTAGCAGCTAAAGATTTAAACTTGCCTTCCAGTGCTTGTAAATTGTCTTTGTTTTTGCCAAGGAAGGGAATAATCTGGGGCAGTATGGGTGCAGTAAACCTAGACAAATGCCAAAGTCACTAATTCTTATCAAAACTAATATATAGCAAATAACTATAATGCAATTACTGACAGATACTACAAAATTTGACACATTAAACATACAAATCATCCTTAATGAACTAACGTTGAGAATATATTTAATGTGAAAAGAAAAATTCTCTCTACACAGAGAGGAGTCCAGCATCCCTCAATGGATCCTTTGGCATGATATAACTGTAACCACCACCCCCCCCCCCCCCCCCCCCCCCCCCCCGAAAAAATATATAGCAGTTTTATGTACCTTGCCCAATTTTACAGCAGAAGCAGTTTATTTTGGAAAGAGCTCAGGAAGCATTCTTTACTCATCCTTGGAACATAATATAACTCTTTAGACCAGAATGAGCAATGGGCTTTGTGCACTGTAGGTACTCCCCATACCCAAAAAAACAATTGTGTAGATAACTTGAGTGGTTATCCCCAATATCCAATTAGCACTTTTGCTAGAATACTTTAGACTACAAGAGGTCATACTATATGCACAGTGAATTTATCATAAGCCAAGGGACTGATCAGTTATTATGGTACTAGATATAGTCTAATGACTGAATTGTCTAAAGGACCCGCATGAGCTTTGCATCTTAGTGTACATAATATGAGGAAGGAAGTTACCTCAACACATATGAGCTACCCCAATTACAAATATATGAAGGTACTATGCATGAAAAAGTTCAAGAAAAGTGTGATGTCCGGCTCCACCATCACTTAGCAGAGAATGAGTTGAAAACAATGGTTTAAAACTTTTACCTTCACAACAGCATTAAGAAAAGCTCCATCTTGAAGATTCCCTGGTTCCACCTGAAATCAATGGAATCACTTTGTATGGAAAAAGAGTGAAAGGAGATGACCACGATTAAACTTGTTTAAAATTGTTAAATTTTATAAAATACACGAAGGAGAAAGATGATAGAAATTTGTGATATAACAGATCTCGTAAAAAATTATATAAGTAGAGTAAGAATTTTTAGAAAGTAAAATCTCTAGATCTTGAGAACCAAGTCATAATGTGGAAGGTTCGTCACAAGGAAACGTGCATTAAGAACAAATTTCCGTACATCAGGAAAATGAAAAAAGATGCATTGAATCATCGACACAACCTCATCCTAGAGTAACCTTTGTAAGAATCCTGCAGCCAAGAAGTATATTAATTTCCACTAGTAACTGAACGATAGAGAATGTACCTGCTGTTCCTTCATATCGAACAGGAACTCCTTCTTGTCTTTTTTTTGTGTGCCATATAATTTAAAAGATGTTGATTGAGAACGTTTGATATCCCCTCTACCACTATTTCCATCAGCATATGAACAAGGTCGTTCATCGTTTGACCTTCCAGGAATCTTCTTCTGTGTAACAGCTTCTTTCTGCATGTAGTGAACCAAAATTGTAAACTCAAGTAAGACCTTGAACTAATATTTCAAATACATAGATCACACCAACGAGAGGCACTAACGCAGAGGTTTCACCAATTTTGCTCTCCCACTTTTCCTCTTTACACTCTCTTCCAATGGGCAAGGAGACAATAAAGTTCTTCGAGCTTCAAAATATTGGTCCCCCTAGTTGAGTGTCTCTTTTGTATACTTTATGTGTACTTGGGTTGCACAGGTTCTTCTTTTCGACTAAAATTGAATTACTTATCCCAAAAAAAAAGGGTCCAACCTACCTCACATTCTGGCAACTTGGACCTATGTTTGAGATTATACTCTCTCCTGTTATCTTCTAATATTCTCATTGTCCTGTTACTTTTCTTTTTCTTCTGAGAATGCCTCAAATGTGCAATCGTCTATAGGGTTTTCTCTTTATGTTATATATCATTACACCATATCAAAAGGAAAATATATCTAGCAATTAACCATTGTTACAACACAAACACACACACATGTATAAGCACCCTAACCAACTGCATATGTCTGCTACACGAATCCGATATGTGCACCCATTAGACCTCCAAATATGTTCACAGATACCAATAATACAATATGATAACAGTGACACTATGCACGTGCCGTACACACCTAGATGCTCAATGTCACAATAATTGCTTCAAAAATAAAATTAGCATTTTGCACCAAATTTGCTCCTAATTGTCACATGAATACACAGACACACATAGGAAGAGAGAGAGTGAGAGAGAGGGTTAACCTCTCCGTTAGATTTATAGTTGGACGACGATGACGATGACGACGACGACGACGACGAGCCTCTTTTAGGACTCGAAGCTCCGCGCCTGTGATTGATGGCTTTGGGAGTGATAGAGCCAATAGATCTCTGCGGCGTGGCGAAGAGGCGTTGGGAGGTAAGAGACCCACGGAATTTCACGGTGGAGTTGAGCACAGAGAAGCAGCAGCTTCCAACTACAACGGCCATTTGAAGCTCGCTGTTTCACTTCCAGAACTCCAGTTTCAGTTCTTCCTTATCCTCTGCTTCGCGAAATTGGATTAGGTCGATGATTTTTGGCGCCTCGGCGGTTTTGACCAATCGCGTTGCGTTTTTTTTTTTTTTTTTCTTTGTTACAGCAGAAGTGGGCCTGGAACTTTAAAATCAAAGCCCACTTTAAATGGGATGGGCTAAGTTGAGTACTTGAGTGTTCCAATGAACTCAATGCATTGGAGTATCCAACATGACCAAAAAAGGCATGTTGAGGATATCAAATTTTGAACAAACCTATGTACAGCCGCAAATCATATTCATAACAAGTTCTCAGAGAATAATTCAATAGGTTGGAAATCACGTCTCATAAGCGGACGTTGCTGATTTGAATTCTCCTTCTCCGGACATGTCAAAAATATGTATCACATTTACGTGCAACAAAGTCTCCACGCTTATTAGCTACAACATTGGATTAGAAAGTTTTTTGCCAAATACAAAGTTAATTGAGTAATATTGTAACACACAACACAAATAACTAATATGCATATACTCAAATTGTATCACACTTTTATATAATTGGGTTGATATCACAGTATCTATGAATCATTAGATCAATAATTTTTTAAAATGAAAAAAAATCTTAAAAACTATGAGCAGTGCCACACTAACCTAATTGTACATAGAAGTGGGATAAAATCTGAGTATTTACAATTACTTATGTAAATGTAATTCTTTGCCATGTTATATCATTCAATAATTTCTAATTATATTGATATCTATTAAGTCCTAAATATATTTATTATACATACCAAATCTTACGTGTAAGGGAGTACAAGCGGTTACGGTTAGTGGTTATTGGCTAAAACTGCTAACCATAACCGCCTAAGGCAATTATTTATTTTAATAACCGTCAACCGCAACCGCTTCGTTTAAGCTGTTAGTAGTTATTTTATAATTAGCGGCTAGTGGTTATTCAAACCAATAAACGGCGGTTTTATAACCACTTTATATATATATATATATGAGCTTTTGCACTTTTTTTTGCCTATTTTTTGGGTTGGGTTTCAAAAAAAGAATGAATATGGTGAAACATATCTCTAACTTGTATTTAATTAAACAACCTTTTTTTTAATGTTATATATATATAAAAGGATAGGCGATTAACGCTTTTTCTTACCCCTAAAACCGCTAAATTATCTACAAAAACAATTAGCAATTAACAGTTGTGAGGCGGTTATAACCGTCCCGTTTGTACACCCTTACTTATCATCCACAAGGAATCATTAACAATTAATTATTGTTAATTACATTTTAATGATATTTGATATTTCTTCTTACAAATGTAGTGGGTCAGACCACGTGTATTTCTCTGAACTCCCCTGTTTGTCGGACCCGGTAAGCCTGTACAGCTACAGCCTTGGTCGGGCGTCAAATTAACCAAAGTAACGGCCCCTACCATTATACGGAATTTGGACCTTTAATGGCGTCATTATTGGCACCGCCCAGTACCAGAGCCGCCTTTGTCCGGAGTGCACCCCATCAGACATGTTGCTTCTTGAATTCTTCTTGATATTTTATTTATTATTTATTATTTATTTTATTTTTTTTGTGAATATCGAACAAGATGGAAGAAAATTTTCATTATGTTATTAAAAAAAAAAAAAATCTCGTTCCAGAATTACAGAATTACAGGATCTCCTCCTCCACCGACACTTCCACATGATGAGGAACCTTCGTAGAGAAAGCAAAGATGGAGCCTTGAATGATGATAACCAAAAACAGCAACATCAATATGTCCGTAGATGTGTCTCTTTCACCGTTGTAATTGGTGCTCCATGCATTTACTTTTTTTTCTATTTTTTTTAATTTTATTTTATTTTGTACTTGTTGGTCCATATATTTCATTACAAAAGTGCGTTTTTAAACTCAATCTAACCGGTCACGCATATCGGTCCAGCATTAATCGCATTCGTTAAAAGAGAGCCAAATAGAGTTTCGTTAAAATGATTTTTTTTTTTGGAGAAATTAAAAAAAAAAATTATTGGGTGAAATAATAATAATAATAATAATAATTGGTAAAGAGGTTAAACAATTTGATTTCCCCTGCCCAATCTATCAATAATTATACCATAGGGACCATAGTACCTGGCAATCATTTATTAGTGGGACAGGGCAAAAAAAAAAAAAAAAATGTGGGACAAAAGAGAGTGTCAATCGTGGGCAACATGTCACCTCGTATGATGACACAATGGTTGGTTGAAAACTATGTCGAGCTTATTAGCTTACAAGGGGAATACTTAATTAAATTGAGGTGGGGCTAATTAATTAGCAAGTAAATTAGCTTAATATAGATAGGTAATCCCATTGCAAATGCCATATCATATATATATATATATATATATATGGATGCACTTTGTGCAAAAGGTAATCAAGCTAATAATAATGAGTTTGAGTTGCAAAGATCGATCTTCCTTTGACTTACTAAATGACAAAAGGTGTGCCCAAAAAACCAAATGACCAGACAAAAATTTAGTCTACATCATTCTGGTTTAGACATTTTTAACTAATATATAACAAAAAATAGTTTAAGAATTTTTTATTTTTTGCACATTCCAATAGAATGACACATTAGCGTTGAAGTACTAAAAAAAAATAGAGTTTTCGCTATTTTGTCAATTCATCGACAAATTCTTATTTCCCATTCAAGACAATCCAAATTTACTACCCTCTCATTTGTTGTAGGTCATTACCTTCCTTTTGCTATAAAGCTAGTTCGGCAACCTCCAAATTAGTCTTTGAAGGTGATCGAACCGCTCCAATGACCATAAGCGTGGCCCGACTGCCCTAGTCTTGTAGCTTGCATGCGACGCAAGCTATCCCTTTTATTCTTTTTCTCTTATGTGTTGTCGTAGATTAAAGCTATTCCACCGCATGCAATAACTTAAGTTTTGCCCACTATGCAAATCCTAACTCCTCTTTATTACCAAAACATTAAAATACCTTCATAAGCTTAAATTTGAATTTAATTATAAGGTCACGCTAGCTCTTGGTTCACAAAAATGCAGCCACTTAACATTGTTTTGGTTGTACATATTACTGGGAATAGCTGGCCGGCAGCAATTCCCCAAGAAAACTGAGTATAATCATCATCCAAAAAAAAAAAAAAAAAGAGAGAAATCCTTATCAGTTATCACGGATCGGATGGTTGGACGGTGGCTACCCATGTGATGATAATAATAAAAATAAAAAAGAAACCTTACTACATGTACTAAAAAAATAGTTAATCCATCCTAATAGTGGAGCTAAGAAATCAGTATTCAGCATACCAAACATAGCCTAAATCAGGGGCGGAACTAGCATTTGAAGTTCGGAAAGACAAAATTAAAAAATTTGGATGTTAAATTCTAATTTTTAAAAAAATTTAAAAATTTTGGGAAAAATATGGTCCCTTGAGAGGAATAGGATCCCCGGTCCCTCAATCATAAGGGTAAAATTGTAATTTTACTTTATTTTTGGACAGTTTTATCTTATGAATCAAGGAACAGCTCCTTTCCATTTCTTTTAAAATGGAGAGGATACGTTTGCCCCTTGAAACCCCTCAAGGGGGCATGTAAGTTGTGCCCCGGGCCTAAATCCAGAATGATAAACGGACGAAAAGGAAAAAGAAAAAAAAAAATAGTGACGGAGAAAGCCAGAAGATCCAAAGACAAAAAAAAAAAAAAAAAAAAACAGAAAGAAAGGGCGATCGCATGCATGTGCATGCAGGCAGGGGAGACAATAAAGCACATAGATGATATCGGGCCCAAAGTAGCTAATATCGCCAGAGAGAAAGAGAGAGAAAGGGGCCGGTGTCGTACGCGTGGCTGGAGGCGAGGAATCGAGCAGGGAATTGAAGCGGAAAGAACGCTGAAAATGTACAACCACGCCACACCACCCCCACCCCCATCATATACCCCTCATCGCCACATCCCCCCCTCTCTCTCTCTCCGCGACACACATGCATCAATAAACGTTACAAGGACAGCAATAAACATCACGCCACACAGTAGGGAGAGAGAGAGTGGCGTGGTAGACTGGTAGTGAAGGTACGTACCTGAAGAGAGAGAGAGAGAGAGAGAGAGATGGGTGTGTGTAAGTGTAACAATCTCAACACATTGAACGCTCTGCAGAGGACACGCCACACCCTGATTCTTAAATAGCTTGTCCTTTCTCTCTCTCTCTCTCTCGCTCTCTCTTTCTCTCTTATTCTTTTAGCTTTTTATTTTGTGGGTCTTCTTCATTTTCCTCTTCTCTTCTGCCTTCTCATCTGCTGCTCTGAGAGGGAAAGAGAGATGAGTAGTGTTGGTCTACAAGGGGAGGAGTTGAGAGCAACCCTAGCAGCAAGTGAGAGCAGAAGACGGATGGATGGTGACTTCCCTTCTCACAATAAGCAAGGTAAAAATGACCTCTCGGAACTTGGGAAAGTTGGCTCCTTTTTGAAATTTTTCCTATTTGGGTTTTCTATTCTTTTACTTGTTTTGCTTAATTTCTGTTTACAAGGGGCTTATATTGTTATATACTTAGATGGGTTTTCATTTTTTGCCTTTTTTTTTTTTCTCAGTGAATATGTGATGCATGTTAATGATTCCTAGTTCTTCGTTTTAGAGTAATTTCTGATGAATAATGTGATTTTTATATTGTTTTTTTGCATCTTTCATGTATTTCATATTTTTCTGTGTTATTTAAATATATTTGTTATATTTTTTGAGTTCTATATATCACCTTAGTTTGTTTGTGATACTGTTCTCATAATGGAGTAATCAAGCAAACACAGCTTGTTACTCACAAAGAGTAGAGGGCCGGCCGTAGCTCTCTTCTTCTACGTGATCAAAAGCTCAATCAATGATGGGCATTTTAATTTAGGGTTAAATATAAATTTCGTTCCCTTATCTTAACACACTATTAAAAAAAAAATCGTTGAATTTTTAAAAGTACCAAATTTGATCCATGTGCTTTTCACCTTCATTAAATTAAAATGGTTGTTTCGTTAATTTTCTGTCTAAAAACTGTAAGGGATTGGCTCAGTGGTTGGACATCTTAGGACTTTGAGGATGCTCCTTAAGGTTTTAGGTTCGAAACTCATTAAATGCAAACTGCTTCTTAATTGAGGCCATCGAACTAAGGATTCGCACCTTGAATTAATCAATGTGCACTTGTGAAAAACTCATTGCCGAGAGCCTATGTACCTCCAAGATTAGTCGGAGCAAAGCTCCAGATACCTGATGCCAAATCAAAATATATATATATATATTAATGTCTAAAAAATTAACAAATTTTGTGCCACATGTAAAAAAAGAAAAAAAAAAAATCCATATAAGACGTATAAAACATTGTCATGCATACATTCTTGCCAAAAAAGAGAGAGAGAAAGAGAGAGAGAGAGTTGGAGATGAAGGAAAATCCCTACTTTTCGTGGTGGCCGGGTTCCTTGATGACCCATCCCCACTCTCACGGAGGTGGTTTACAGGGAACCCCATCCCTTACGACTACCTCCGCTTCCACCTTGCAAAGGTGCTCATGAAGGAATCCCCTCATTGTGAGTGGATCACAAGGGGACCCTCCACCCTCGAGACCACCTCCGTAGGGTGGGGTTCCCTCGTGAACCATCATGACCAGGGTGGGGTGGGTTTTTGAGGAACCTCATGATGCAACGTGGTGTAATGGGTCCTAGAATTGACGGATACAAAACTTACAAATCTTTCCAAAGCTAAGAGCATAGTCAAGGATTTCAAGCAAAATAAGATTAAAAAAAAAAAAAAAACATTTGACTATTTCTTATAGAAAATTGAAGAAAATACAACATAAAGTGCGACCTAAGTGTTTATGTAGAAAAACAAGTCCAAACTTTACTAGGAAGGTAAAACAAAATGAAATTGTTGAGTTGCGTTTGAACTAATAAAAGTCTCGTTCAAACAAAACCTTGTGATAACGTCCCGCGGTCGAACAAGCTTCGATTGGATGTCTTGGTCAAAATCTTCATGAAATATGAATTTCGTAGCCCTTTGAATAAGCTTTCCAATTCCACTAAAATTGTCTTCATTCGATATTGAAATCTCAAGATATGACTTTAATTTCTATTATGATGGATTTGCCTAAAGACTTGCTTGTATCATCCTCCCTTGATTAGAGAGAGTTCGTCTTCAAATTTCCGTTGTCTTTGCCCCGCATTGCCTAAAGACAGCTTGCTTGTATCATCCTCAACTTTTTGGATGTCTCATATTTCTCAATACCAAAACAAACTGAAACAAAAACAAAATGAAACCATTCATAGTATAGTTGTGAATAGTAATTCTGAAATCCTTTATGCCAACTTGAGATAGTTCAAGTTTCACAAATCCTTCATGTATCTTCTCAAACTCAATCTCTATAAAAATCTCCTCACTTTTTTTTTTTTTTTTTTTTTCCCTCTCTCTAAAATAAAAATTTTCCTCCATCACAGAAAAACCAATATCAAAATCATTATTAGGAGAACTTGATAGAAACTCTTCAATCCCAAGGAAATCAACAAAGCTAATTTCCTCAAAACCCAACTCAAATACTTCACTCTTTGAGCTTTCGTCAATCACATGATAAACATCATTCTCTTCAACAAATTTTACTATATCAACTGAAAGACTTACCTTCTCCAATAGATCATCTTTTTTAGGATAGATGTCGTAGATCGATGTAGAGGTCCAATTTACCAAAAAGTCTACCTCAACAATTTCATATTCTTCATCCACATTAGATGGATTTGAGGCTTACTAACAACAATCGTGGCGGCACGTAATTGACCTAATGCATCAAACCTTACCTCATTTTGTTGAAATCAAGCCTCTTTAACGATACATTCGTGATCCTCCTCCACAAAAAAGGGATTTGGTTGACGGCAGTGACCATTAGCACCACCAATGGCAGCAAATTGCTTGGTTAGTGCTCCAATTTTTTCAAATATTTGATCACCAAACCAATCATCTCTTTCCTCCAATCGTTACAAACATGTTGTCAATTGATCATTAATTATGTTGCCTCTTCTCACTAATACACATCACCAATAGTTGCATGTCTGTTTCCTCCTCCATGCATGTCATCTCGTTCCTCCAATCATTACAAACATGCTGTCAATTGATCATTAATTGTGTTGCCTCTTCGTATTCATACACTGATACACATCACCAATAGTTGCATGTCTGTTTCCTCCTCCATGTGCTCCTCTTGGTGCGATGATAGGAAAAAAAATAATAAATTTGGGCCATGATATCAACTGATGTAGCGTAGTGCAATGGGTCACAAATTTAACATACACAAAACTCATAACTTATTTCAAAACCAAGAGATCAAGGATTTGAGGCAAAATCAAAAATAAAATAAAATAAATAAAAACTCAACCTTTGAATGTTTCTTTTTGGAAATCAAAGAAAATACAACATAAGCGGCGGCCTAATTAAGCTGTCCTAAGTGGGTTTATATAGAAAAACAAGTCCAAATGGACCAAACCCTACTAGGAAAGTTAAACAAAAGGAAAATGTCAAGTCATGATGTTTGAATGGATAAAGTCTCGTTCGAATGGAACTTTGCGACAAAGTCTTGTGGCCGAATGTCTCTAATTGTTATAAGATGCAACACTCAATCGAATGTGCATTGATTGAGCGTCTTGGGAAATGTTTTTGCATTTCTCTTAACAACCCGTTTTGATCTAATAAACCTTGAAATTGATAAATCTTCATAAAATATGATTGCGTAGCACTTTAAATAAACTTTTCAATGCCATTAAGATTATCTTCATCTAATATTGGAATCTTAAGGTATAACCTATTTTCTTATGACGGATTTGCCCGAAAGTTGGTCTCCATCATCCCACCACTACCAACGGCAGGGATTTTGCTCCATCATCACCGTTTCCATCCCTTTATTTTACTCTTTTTCTTTTGCTTTTGCTTTTTCTTTGTGATTTGTTGTTTTAAATTATATGCTAAAATGGCAAGAATGTACAAGTAGCAATGCTTTAGAGGAGGTCATACCTGGTTTTTTGTATATGTCGTAAAAAAACGGAAAGATCATTTTGACGAATTTGATTGAATTTTTCACTTTAATTTATTTGTCCAGTCTTTATTTCACTTTAGAGATTTTTTTTTTTTCATTTTTTTTTTTTTCATAAAACTCTTGACGTCTTTGGTTTTCAGTTCTGTATTTCAGACTCATGCAAATGACTGTGAGATTTATCTCCCATTGAACCAGCAATTAAATCACTTAATTTTGTCTCAAATCTCTTCAGCTCAGTCATCACTGAAATGGGTTTCCATTATGTTAGTCATTTTGCTTAAATCATCCGTAAATTGTCATCCTATTTGTTTATACTTAATTATCTAGTCAATGGTTTCTCGGATTTGCCTCTCCTTGTCTCTTCTTTCTATGGCTACTATTGGTTTTCTGTTACTATTTCTGGGTCTCATGTTAATTTTATTCTGTTATGATCTTAGGAGAGAAAGATGATTTGTATACTGAACTGTGGCTGGAATGTGCTGGGTCTCATGTTTACGTTCCGCGCGTTGGGGAGAAGGTTTTCTACTTCCCTCAAGGTCACATTGAACAGGTTCCATTATCTCCTGCACCCTTTTTTCCTTTCAATAGTCTTTTTTTTTTTTTTTTTTTCCTCAAAGCAACTTAGAAAAAGACTTGGGCACACATGATTTGATGGAACACCAAATCTCACACACACACATATATATATATAGATGTTATAAAAAAAGATGGTGACACATTTATGAATGTGTGATTTGATTATATAGATGCTATGAACTTAAGACACGAACATTTTGGGTGCATTTGTGTTCTTTTTATGATAGTTGCTTTGCCCTATTTTCTTCATTATCGGCAGTAGGCAGGGATGTTTACTTGGGCTAGGGCAGATAACTTTGAGAGGCAGAGGAGTAGGAGATTTAGGGGGTGCTAGGAGGTTGTGGAAAAAGGAGAAAAAGTGGAGGAGAAAGAGAGAGAAGTTGAGAGGAGGATGGAACAAAGTCGCATGATATCAAAACAGTGATCCTCAATATTAATTCTTAACATCATAAGTTTTCTCTTATTATAATTAAATTTTTTCACGTGTTGAGTCTTATTTATTGAAAGGAAGTATGACTGTATGAGTCCATATATGAGGAGTGTTAAAATATTAAATTCATAATTTTTTTATCGGTTTAAGTTTTTCGAAAAGGTATTTGATTCAGCATGTTTTAACACAATGAAATCTTTTGCATATAGAAACTTTTTAGAGGTCAAACTTTTGGGTTTCAAAAAATAAAAATAAAAATTAGAATGCTCTTTTTTCTAGGTCTTGACAAAGAAATTGATTGATTTTAAAAATATATGAATATTTTTTTTTCTCAGGTTTTGGGAGGGTCAAGCGTCTTTTTAAGATTTCTGGAAAGATTAGAGGGGTCCATTTAGAATTCTAGAGGTGATATTTTTTATTATTATTATTTTTTTTTATATAGACTTTTTTGAAGGCCAAAAAGGGGTTTTTTTTTTTTTTTTTTCAAGTTTCTTTTTATGGGGGTGGCTCACCATTCTTCACCAATGCTTTTGGGATTTTATGTGTGAAACTATTAATGTTGGACCCGGAAAGATCCAACATTCGCACGTCCAGACTGAGCCTTCTTCAAAACCTACAAAAGAGGAAGAAGGGTGGGGGTAAATGGAGAGAGTAAGGAAAGATCCAACATTCGCACGTCCAGACTGAGCCTTCTTCAAAACCTACAAAAGAGGAAGAAGGGTGGGGTAAATGGAGAGAGTAAGGATCGGAGAAGAGCCCTCTTGAGTGTAGAGAATGAATTAATGTCCTACCTGAGTGAGAAGGTCCTCTTGGGCCCCTTCTTAGGCCTTTGTAGCAGCATGCTTTCCATTTGGTTATCTTGGGCTCTCTTGGGCCATAGTGGTAGTGGCCTTGTGGCAGGCTCTTCCTTGGGTTTTAATAATAGCAGGGCTTTAATTAGGCTATTGGGCCTCTCTTGGGCCTTTGCAGAAGTAGGTATTGTAACACCCCATTTCATTGATACACAAGATTGTCCGTTTTTGGCTCTTCAGAATCAGACTTCCTAAGAGGTCCATCTTGATACTACTCTTGCATAAGCTCTCTTAATTGTGAAGTTCTGATAAGATCATAACTATCACAACTTTAAAACGTATTCTTGTCAGAAATGGTGAAAGTATATAAATAAGGACATCTCCATCGTCATATCCAGGTGATATGAGACATCACAATACCCCCTCTTAGAACCCAGGGTTCCCGTTGGCGACCCTCATGGGATTAGCCTATTTTTGGCGTCCCAACGAGTGCCCAGTAGCGACCCTCATGGACTTGTGCACGCTCCCCCCTTCTTAGGTTGGGCTATGAATCTGATACCATTTGTAACACTCCACTCCATTGACACACAATATTGTCCGCTTTTGACTCTCTTGAATCAGACTTTCTAAGTAGTCACCCATCTTGGTACTATTTTCGCATAAGCTCGCTTAACTACGAAGTTTAATGGGATCATGACCATCACGGCTTTAAAACGCGTTTATCATGAAGGGTGTAAGTATACATATAAGCACATCTCTATCTCCATACCCAGGCGATATGGGACGTCACAGGTCTTGTACTCGATTGGGTCTCGGGTTTTTTCGATTATGTTCGAGTGGGTTTATTACTACTCTATCAAATATCAACTATCATCTTTTATGGGCTGTCTTTCAAATGGTAGCCACTGGCACCAGGCAGTAGAAACTAGTAGAAACTTGAACAGGTGGCAATAAACGAAATCTTTAAAACTGTCCAATGTTATTAATGCTGGGGTAGCTCGGATTTACGCATTGGTTCTGATCAAAATGATATGTTTACACCTTTAAATCCCATGTAAATGCCCACGGATACACATTTATATTCCATTAGCAGCCAACCCTGTATGTTTTAAACAAGTGACATGTTTGCTTGACATATTATATCTTGTAGCAACATTATTGTTCTGCTTGCTTGTCTGGGTTCATACTTGGTTATATGATATCTGGTGTAGGTTGAGGCTTATACCGACCAAGACGGTATGATGGAAATGCCAATTTACAATTTATCTTCTAAGATCCTTTGCAAGGTTGTTTATGTTCAGCTAAAGGTACATCATCGCCATCTTTTTCTTGATAATCTATTCTAGTATTTGCTTTGAACCGTGTCTCTGACTTGGGATTTGAGGATACTTTAAGTGGACCTCTTTATGATCCATTTGGTTTTGCAGGCTGACTCTCAAACAGATGAGGTGTTTGCTCAAGTTACTTTGCTTCCAGTGGCAGAGGTAAGCTAATGAGTGCTGAGATGTTCAAGGGGTCCGGCATATATTTGTGCATAGCTGAATGGTCTCTTATCCTATTTTACTCGAGGCGCATTGTGAAGTCACAGGAACATGAGATTAATAGATTTTTGAAGCCATTCAAACTGTGAGCTTGAGAGTTCTGTCCTCTTTACAGGATTTGTAGTAATTCCAATGTGCGCCTGTGCATGCAAGAAGATACTTTGTCTTTCATCTGGTGTTCGGAAACTGGAACAAACCAATTTCCTGCTCTCTACATAACCTCAATTCTAGTTATTTTATAGCATTTGAAACTTCTGGTGTTGATGGCGATTCATGAGTTAGATCTTGAATTGTTTCATCTTCAAGTAATTTCCATCTTCTTCCGCTATTTCTGTCGGTTACAAATATTGTATTGCTTTGACTTCTTGCAGCAAGATGAGATAAGTTCAGAGGATGAGAATGCTGTGTCTTCACCTCAGAGAGCTAGTGTGTGCTCCTTTGTCAAAAGGCTCACTCCTTCTGATACAAGCACACATGGTGGATTCTCTGTTCCCAAGCAACAGGCTGTTGAGTGCTTCCCACCTCTTGTTAGTATCCCTTTCAGGACTTTTATCTTTAAAAATCTTAGCTATGTTTGGCAACAGCCGGGGCTGGCACTGTAGCTAGAACGGCACTGTTCCAGCTACAGTGCCAACTGACAGGTGGCAGCAAAAATTGACTTTTTCATATTAAATTTTTTTTTTTTAATATTTTGCTTTTAAAAAAAAAAAAAAAAAATTAATATAAAAAAGTCAATTTTTGCTGCCACTTGTCAGTTGGCACTGTAGCTGGAACAGTGCCGTTCCAGCTACAGTGCCGACCCCGGCTGTTGCCAAACATAGCTCTTATGACAGATAGCATGTGTGGAAAAAAAAAATGACTGACATTAAGTTGTTTGGATTAGAGTTTAATTAGGCTTTCATGAGGTATTTTCTGAAAGACACCTTAGAATAGTTGATTTTTGGCTTCTCTGGCATAATTAGCTTGTAACAATATGAAATACTAGAATGTGTCCACCCATTTTCTCTTCTTCCTATTCCAATTATTTGCGAGAAATAAAAAATAAGTATGTTATATATGTTGGTCCTTTCCATTTTGCCGGTATTTGGAATTACAGAATCTTTCATCACATTCTCTTCCTTATGGAATCAATTGTACTTGACAAGCTTGTTTCAAGTATTGGATAAGAATCTGGCTCATTCATTTGTTATTGGTGTTGTTGTAGAACATGTCTCAAGAACCACCTGTACAGGGACTGGTCGTCAAAGACTTGCAAGGGTTTAAATGGCACTTCCGCCATATTTATCGCGGTATGCCTACTAAGCTCATTTCATCTGGAAGCATCTGTGCCTGTAATAATCTTTGCATTAATTTCAGTGCTTTGATGAATCACAAACAAAACATGGATGTTTGGGTGTTCCATGGAAATTGTATCAGTTCACTGTGATTTACATGTCATTAAACAGATAAATTGGAGGCATTGCCATGATAAAAAGGGTTGTTTCTTGAATTGAAGTACTCTTATTTTAAGCAACCGACTCGAACATAAAAACCGGACTCATTTATATGGTGAAAAATTGTCATGGGCTAAGTTTGAGTCCTATATGATACACAATGGACCAGTGTCTTAAGAACCACCATGTGGTTGATTTTACATTTACAATTGATATATCTGACAAGTTGTCTAGGGTTTGGAGAATATTTCTCATACTTATAACGCCTCTAGTTTTAGCTGCATTTCTCCACTGCACTAAATGTAGGTCAGCCAAGGCGGCACTTGCTCACTAGTGGTTGGAGTAGCTTTGTGACTGCAAAGAAGCTTGTTGCTGGGGATACATGTATCTTCCTTAGGTTCTCTCTCTCTCTCTCTCTTTCTCTCTCTCATGCAAATGTTCTAGGATTTTTTTTGGTGGTGTATTTTCTAGCATTTCTTGAATCTAGGTAGGCATTATATCATGGAACATTCAAAATATTTAATTTGTGGAGGGAGTTTCTAGTACTTTGCTGTCTTCAGTTGTTCAATTATCTCTCAGTCTGTTACATGAATAACTATTATTATTTTCTCCATTATTAATGTTTTGTTATTATTTTTATTTATTATTATTCTTGCTTAACAGAGGAGAAAATGGACAACTTCGTGTTGGGGTCCGCCGTGCAATGAAACAACTAAATAATGTAGCAACGTCTGTCATATCTCGCCACAGCATGCAACATGGCATTCTCGCCAGCGCTTTCCATGCTGTTACTTCTGGAACCATGTTTACTGTGTACTACCACCCTTGGTAAGCTGATGATAGGGGTTTACTCTGTATCTTTGAAAGTATTATTGGGCACAAAGATTCTTTTTGGTAGTATTTAAGGAACCATTTAATTTATCTTGTGCAGGACAAGTCCTTCTGAATTTATCATACCTTACACAAAGTTGAATAGAAGTGTCTATTCAGTTGGAACAAGGTTTAGAATGCAGCCTGATGGTGAAGAATGTTCAGAAAAGAGGTAATTAAGCCTAGCCTTTCTGAAACACTTGGCTCTATCTTTCACAATTAGTCCTTTTGGGATTCTTACTTATTTCAAATTCTAATGAAAGCATATCACTCCAAACCTACCACCCCCGAAAATAGACATACAGCATTACGTGTGCTTAAGTCCATGCATTTTAGAAGAATGAGTGAAGATGCTTTAATTGCAGGGTGTGACATGCTATGACTTATAATAGCAAGAATGGTTAGATTAAAATAGTTATCACAGATAATCTTCCCACATTGAAGCATATATTTGCCATCTATATTCCTTTGACTGAATGTTGTTGCTGTGTCAACCAGACCTACAGGTACTGTAGTTGGTATTGGAGATATTGATTGTATTAGGTGGCCTGGTTCAGAATGGAGATGCCTTCAGGTAACAAGCCCTTTTCATGACTTTCAATATGCTTCTTGGCCCTTTAAACTGATATTTTGTAGTTTTAGTAATTCTTCTGCTGAATTAGATTTTACATCAAGTCAGGTGCAGTGGGATTCCACATCGGACACATTTTTGCATCCTGAAAGGGTTTCGCCTTGGAACATTGAGCTGATAGAATCAACCAACAAGAAGAAGAGGACGCGGCCACTTGATCCAGCATTGCCTGGGTTTTCTAGCAGGACCAGAGATGGTCTGTGGCCCTCATTTATCTTCTGTTTTGAGTTTCAAACTTGGATGGTTTCTCTAGATTTCGGAAAAGCTGGAAGATATGTTTTACTAGTCTATGTCTATATCCTCAACTGGAGTCTGTTTTCTTGTTAATCATATTTCTTTGTCTTTTAGGCTTATTTCAGAGTCCGGTTGAGTTTACACCTCCGAGACACCCAAAGGTCTTGCAAGGTCAAGAAGACAGGAAAACAGGTGCCCAAGAACTGGGTGCACAAACCTCAGCCATATTTCCACATTTGATCTACAGGCATTTGGGATTGGAGAATCAGCTATGTCATCCAATGCATGACCATCTTTATCGACTTAGTAGCAACACAGTACCATCTCCTGCTGGAAATATGGCTGCTCCTTGCACCACTTACCGGTGCCCCCAAATAATTACTACTTCTGAAGTATGTGACAATGATGCAGCTAGCAGAAACAATTCAGTTTCAAATGTCACCACTAGCAATACTGGATCCCAGGAATGCAGGGCTTCTGAATCAAGGGATGAGAATGAAGCTCCTCTTTCCCAACCAACTGGCCGTACGAGATACATGCTCTTTGGAGTCAATTTAGTTAATAGTCACCCGGAGCTCCCTTCAGTACAAGTTGCCAATTATTGTGAACTTTGTAGTCCTTGTTCTTTCTCTCGAACATCTCACTCAAGTGTTTCTGAAACTATCCAGGTTTCAGAGCCCTCCAAGGATATCTCTGGCGTCCTTCTGGAGAAACAATGTGAGAATTGCTCTGTCACTAGCAGGAGTTGCACAAAGGTACTTTTTATTATTTTAATTGCTTTTATATAATGTTAGGAACAACTTCGAGGGCAAGTAATACTGATTGAATTACATGTATTGAACTTTCATGGTAAGTTATCAGATTGAGGTTAAGCAACATCAAACAAATTAAAGTGCCTGCATTTAGTATAAGCAAGTAATCACTTCATTTCTAGAATTGTTAAATGGGGACTTGTGTGGAAGTTTTAGAATGATAGTGCTTAATTGAAGCTACATATACATATCATTTAGACTTGATTCTTTTATTGACAAAGAATTAGGCTTTTAAGTCCATTCTTCTTTGAAGTTGCCTTAGAAGAATATCAGTGCAGGCACGGAATCCAAAGTTGCTTCTTTACAAATCCTTGTTATGGCCCAGTTACTGTGAGAAAACTAATCTTGAGGATCTGTGAAATGTACTGTTCCAGGTGCTCAAGTATGGATCTGCACTTGGAAGATCAGTTGACCTCATGCGTTTCGATGGGTATGATGAACTCATTTCTGAGCTTGACCAGATGTTTGATTTCCAAGGAAGCTTGATTCATGGAACCAGTGGATGGCACGTAACCTTTACAGATGAAGAAGGATTCATGATGCTGATTGGAGATAAACCATGGCAGTTAAGAACCAAAACCTATATCAGTCTCAGATAATATGTCTTAGGTGGTGGTATTTTGAGTTTGATCTGATATTGGTACGACTGGCCTAATTTGTTGTTATTTGTTTTATTTATGCAGGGAATTTTGCCTCATGGTGCGGAGGATCTTCATCTGTCCAAAGGAAGAAATTGACAAGCCAATACAAGAAATTGGAATCTAATAGGGATTCAATTGTGGATTTCATGAGTTGCCATAACTTGAAAAAACCAGAACTTTGCAGTCTTTTTTGAGATGAATTTTATAATATCATATATATTTTCAAGTTCATGAGTATATGTATGATGAAAATAAGGATTGATTAAAGATTGAATTCAGGTCGAAACAAGCTTTAACAGACACAAATTAGCAATTTCTTTAGTCAAGGGGAGTACTACATAGTAATGCTGACTTACTTTCTTGATCTTTCTAGTTATGAGCAAGTGCTATTTGCCAAATGCATTAGTATGTGCAAAGGAATAGTTATGTTCTTGCTAATCTGGGTTCATTTGTGGATGGTGTTAAAAGCTTATACTGCTGTTGATCCTGATCTGCATGTATGTGTGGGGCAGACAGAATTTGCCCATCAATATTGATTTTGTTGTCATCTTATGCTGACAATGGAACAAATAATGTTGACTATAGTTTACGGTCCGAGTGCTTGTTTGGTTTAGCGATTTCAATACGTGTCATTTGAGAAAATAACGATTTCAAAACGCAGTTAAGTGTTTGATACGGTTGTGGTTTTGAATTTAAAATCGCATTTTGATTTTTAAAATTGTTTGTTTTAAAAAATGTAACCCTTTATTTGCAATTTGAAAACGTGAAAAATGTACTATGTTTTTTAAACGCACTCTCAAACAAGACATTTTTTGTAATTTTGTTTAAAAGTGATCGTTTAGCTTGTCAAATCACGGGGAACACAATTTTAAAATCATATTCAAATGACTTCGTTATATATTAGAAGTGATTTGCTAAGAATCCCATAATAATCTTTCATAGTAAAGACATATCACCTCAAGTGGAATTCGAAGGAGATACATTACAAGTAGTGCAGAAAAAAATTGCTGTAATTATGGCTAATTAATTGACGACGTTGATGTTGGGATAGTGCTGAATTCTTTACAACAACTATGGCTAATTAATTGACGACGTTGATGTTAGGATAGTGCTAAATTCTTTACAACAGTTTGAGGGGTGTTTACGTTAAAAGAGAAGTGAATGGTTCAGCTCATAAGCTAGCAAAAAATATGCTTTCTCTTAGAAATGAAGTGATCCTCATAGAAAAAAGCTTTTAAGTTTTAATTACAGGTCCTGTTTGGAGGAGGGAGGAAGCCTTGCTCCCTGTTCCCCCCCTCTCTGCCTGTGCGGTTTTCTCGTTTGTTCCATTTTTGCTTAGAGCTTTTTTCTCTTGGTGCCTCATAGCATGGTAGCCGTCGTGACTCCGCCTTGCCATGTCCACTGTGTTGCCGATCTTTACCGCATCTCTCCATCACCCTTTTTTTTGCGCCGTCGGCAGCTTCCTCCGCTCTTTGCTCCAATGTTTGCTGCTGTGTTGTGTGTTTTTTTTTCCTGTATTTTCTTACTTGTTTTATTGTCCTGGCGTTTGGGCTACGTGAATAATTTTTTGGCCTTTCGGGTCAAGAAGGACTACTTTTGGTGTGGTGCTTTTACTCATGCTTGAAGAATGGCTACCTATGTCCCGAATTGAATCTGCATCGGGCAGATATGTTCTATAAGCTGAAGATCATAGGATTTCAATGTAAGATTTGTATATTTTTAACCTCTATGACGTGTAATCCTTTAGCTTTGGCTATAAATTTCAGAACTTTATGCTCTATGATTGTAAGAGTTTTTATGCTCTTGATTATTCATGAATGAAATCAGAATGAATTTTTTTTTTTTAAAAAAAAAAAAAGTGATCCTCATAGAAGAAGCCTCATTGTAATACCCTATTTTTCTCATCAATAAAATAAATGTGAGAATAAAACCATATTGACCACATCAACCACTAATAAAAAAACTAGTAGCTCATATATTTGTATCGTGGAAATTGTATGGGCTTATGTATGCTCGGGTTGGGTTTATGATTTCATAAAGTGTGATTTAAAAATAATAATTTTAAAATATGCAATTTGAAAACATGATTTTTAAAAACGCAATTATACGTTTGGCAAAATAACGATTTGACATTTAAAACTGTAATTTAGCCTTTAAATTTTTGCATTTTCAAAAAAATACATTCTTACTTGCGATTTAAGAATATAGATTGTTTACATTTTTAAATATTTAACAATTTAATTTAAAATTACATTCTTAATGATAAAATTGCTACCTCAAACGCACTCAAAATCTAAAAGAAGAGAGCGAAGGAAATGAGAGCCGTTAATATCAACAATGCCCAATCTTCCATTTCCCGTCTAATTGGAAACAACAATGTCAGTGAAAAGTTCCTTTTAAACTTCATGTTTTTGTACCCTATGGTTAGTTGAGCACTCACTTTTAGTTTTAGGGCATATAAGAATTAACAAAAAAATAAAACAAAAAACTAAGCGCTCGTTTGGGTGTACGACTTTTTTTTTTTTTACTCAATTGAACTCAAAATTGCAAATATTGATGAGAAAAAAGAGTTGAGATTATGTTTGAGTTGTTTGAAGAATATAAAATATAATATTAATAAATCAAATTAAAAATTAAAAATTAAAAATATATATTAAAAAAAAATTGGGGTAATTTTGAACCACCCAAGGGGTGGCCGAGCCACCCCCCCAAACCACCCCCGACTGGGTTTCGGGGGGTGGATCGGCAACCCAGTCGGGGGTGGCTGCGCCACCCCACTGGTTTCAGGGTGGCCGGCCACCACCCCTAAATATATATATTTTTTATTTTCTTGATTTTTAAATTTTTTTTATTAGTTGGGTTGAAAGATATTGAGTGAAGTTAAAAAATTTTGTGTTGAGTCGAGTGTTAGTCGTGTCAAATAAAACTGAAAAAAAAAAAAAGAGAAAAAGAAAAAAGAAAATTGAGATAAGTTGGGAAGGATTTCCTTCCCAAAATATTGCATCCAAAGGCTAAAAAATATATCATTTTTTTTATTTTTGGGATTTAGGGTCTTTTAAACATAAGGTTTGAGGTTTTAAGTTTTTTTTTTTTTTTTTTTCATAATTTTAGATGAATGCACCCAAGATCAAAGTCACCCACATAAGAATATGGGAACTTTATAAGAAAAATATGGTGTGCAAAAAGCTTTAAAAGATACAAATTTTCTTTAAGATTTTAGATTGCATTTGACATTGCAATTTTACGAGCCAAGTGTACATTTAAAAAAGAAAAAAAAAAAAAACGAATAAAAAGGATTTCATTTAAGAATTTGTTTGGATAAAAGGTTCTGAAAATGTAGATATTTTTAATTATAATTAAAAAAAAAGTTGTAATTAAAAATTACTATTTTTCTCAAAATCGCAAAACATCTAAATGAAACATACGTTATTGGACAAGAATTAGCTATAATTCATATAAACCAATGGTAATAAGTTAAACACACAACGTAAGAAAAGTGGTGGGTGGTGGCTGTGTTTCGCCGTAAATGTAGTAGGCTGAGCTTACGAAACGATATCGTTTCTGCCTATTCAGCCTACCCCTTCCCGTCTTCATTCAATCCTTTGCAGGTCCAGCCGATAATCTCATCTGTTAACTTGCCTTTCCATTATCCTCCTCCAACTTTCTCGAGAAAGTGACAGAAAATTGGAAGTCAAAAGGAAAAATTCAAAGAAACCCAAAACTCCAAAAACCATGAGGTCCTTGTATTTCACTCCACCAGCCACACCCATTTCAATCCGTAATCCTCGTATATCACTCACAAATGGCGCCTCTGAGCTGTGTTTCCCAGTTTCATTTCATCCAATTCAGCCTCTTAAACATCCACTCACTGTTCTAAAATCTCAGTCTCATCCAAACCCACAGAGCAATTTACATGGAGTAGGAGAAGAAGAAGACCCAGATGCCCAAGATGCCCAAGTTCAAGACTTGAGGGTCCCAGAGCATTGGTCGGTGCCCTCCAAGGCCTTGGAGGTATAACTTTTCCAGTTTCTTCATATTTAGCCCATTTTCCACTTTAACTTGCATAATTTATTTTCGAACCTTTGTGCTTTATTATTATGTCATGGGCATTGTAAATTTATAGCAAGTGTTGATATGCTGGGTACCTTAAAAAACTATGGTTATATAGAATAACCAAGATTAGCTGACAGTGAATCTTGGGAGTGGCTTTCTTTTCTTTCTTTTTTAATATTAATTATTGTTTTAACCCGTTAATGGTTTTCAATACTTCAATTAATCATATGAGATTTATTCCCTTTAAGAGTGAACTTCCAATTAGGAATCAGACTTCCTAAGCAAGGCTGCTAGGCAGCTCTTGGTCTTTTGAAGCATGGATCGTTTTTATGTTGCTGTTTGTATTGCCTTGGTGAACTGATTTTATTGCTATTCTAGCAAGACCACCCAGCTATTTGTTACAGCCATCAATAACCACTGATGATCAAGCTGTATTCCTTAAAATTCTTCTATACACGTGTGGAAATAGGCATACGAGGTTTAATATGATTCTGTTGGAATGTGGTTAGTGTTAGAAAGTCTGCATTTATTAGGTGTGGATTTTGGTTGTAGTTTGGCCTCTCCATCTAATAGCTTATGCTTTATAGGTTGGAGTTTCTAACATGGAGCTCAAGCTTGGTTTGTTGTCTGTTTGTTTGTTGGCTCTGTGGACTTAAAATAAGGTTTTTGGATTTCAAGTATGGAAGACTCACCCATGTTCTGACTCTGCATTTATGAATACATCTTAATGACTCGGCATAACAAGCACTCCTTACAGCCTCACCAAAACCATTTTTTTGTTATTTTGGTGAGCCAATTTAACAAAAGTAGCTTAAATTTCCACTTTTCAGACTCACTACTTAAAAAAAAAAAAATAGTGAAGTGAACAGTACTTACCAAATATAAAAATTACTGTTCACTCACCTATTGATTAAACAACTCATTTCTCTCTCTTCTTTGTTTGCTTTTCGTTTCTCTCTTCTTCTTTTTTTTAAGAATAAACAAATCTTTGAAAAATAATATTTAAGTGAAATAATAAAAGTGGATTGTTAAAATAGTGAGGTTGCTCCTCCTGGGCATGAGGATAAACTGCTTAGCCCGTCAGGGGTGAAAGCTCCTGGATTACCTGGTAACTGGTTCTGGCGGGTGGGGTCAGTTACCCGTAGGAGTTTGATTAACAGTGAGGATTGTTGTACAGTATGCGTTTGCGACGTGCAATTAATCTGAGTAAAGTTCTCCTACGTTATCAAAAAAAAAAAAAAAATAGTGAGGTTGCTCTAAGTGCTCTTAAAAGGTGAGTTGTTAAAATAACCAAAAGTGTAGTTTTGGTTATTTTGGTGAGTAAAATTTGATGAAGCTGATAGGAATGTTCCACTCACTTTGGACTTCCGAATAGTCTCATGGCTTAAAAGTGCTAGACCCCCTTATCATTGGCAGCATCTCTCACCACGTCATTGCCCTTCTTTACCTCAGTTTTTTAGAGTTTATTCCTAGGTATCTTGAATAAAAGTGTCCAACATTACCGTATTGCATCATGTTGAAGCAGATTTTTGAACAATCGGGATTGATGACGGGGCTCCTACGAAATAGAGAAAATGGTTACAGGAAAACCGTTGGTCCCCAAAACCGAGGAATGGGGGACCGGTATAGGCCATGCCTCCCCCCTCCCCCTTCCCCCCAATTCATAAGGGAAAACAAAAATTTATAAGTTTTTTATTTTTTGTTTTTTGCCTACTGGCTCCCACCAGTTAAATTTTTGGGCCTTTGGTCCATGTCCATATTAATTTCTGCCTCCGTCCCTGAATGCTTAAGTCATTAAATTTGTCGAGAATAAAAACTGAATAGAGAGATTTTTGGAGGGAGTGATGGTGATTCCTGATTTTTGAAGAGATTGGCCCCCTTTAAGTTTAGGCTTTTGAATATGATTCCCGGATGTTTGTCATGTGGTGGGCTTAGAATTGTCTAATTATTTCCATATAATGGGATGCTTGAGTTGGCCAAGGCAAATTTATTGTACCAACGCATCAAATGGGATGCAAGAATCGAAGTTGTATTCCACCTTGACCTGCAATTCTTTGGCTTAGATTGGGAAGGAGACAAAAATGTAATTAGTTATGTCTTTCTTACAGTGATTTCTTTGAGGTATTGTTAAACATTTCAAGGTGCATCCACAGTTGAGGCTCTAGATATAATGATTATTGACACTTGCAGCCTCCATTTCAGGAATCGGAGTGGCTCAGGTTTACCCTGCATAAATGGTTGGATGATGAGTATTGTCCAGAGGAAACCAATGTGGAAATCAGCAAGGTTGCTGCCAATTCATACTACCAATCTCTGCTACAAAAACAAACAGACCTGGGCGAAATATTGTTGAAGATGGCCAGAGAATTGGAATCCATTTCCTACCAAGAGAGCTTTCATGGGGCATTCTCCTCTGCAAATGCAGCAGTGAACTTGATTGTCCAACGTATAGCTCAGGTCTAGTTGTTTAACAAAGTTGAGCTCTGTGAAAAGTAACAAACAACTTTCTTGTGCAAATATAGACAAAACATGAGTTTCTAACATCGTACTCAATCTTGGTTTGTTCATGTGTGAAAAAATCTTATAGGAGATTTGTGTGTTGATTGGAATCAAAAACTATTCCATCTTCAATTACAATTGAGAAAACTAGAATAAGAAAATCATTGAGAAAGGTGTTTTCATTAAAATATATACGAACTGTTAAAAGGAGTTAATGATGGCATGGCCAGGAATATCTGATTTGATTGTACAGGTTGTAACTGATGAACATTTTGTTTCTTATACAACAACCCTTTCGCCTTTCATTTTTTTTTTCCTTTTATAAAAAATTCACGTTAACAAACACTATTTTTTTTTTTTTTTTTTCACTTACCCATTTTGTTTCTCATTTTTCCTCTAAAAAGGGTTTGCCAAACACCAAAAAAAAAAAAAGAAAAAATTAAAACTTTTGATGAGAGTTGTTGAGGTGATTGAATCATCTGTCGACGCAAATTATATGCAATCATTCCCTGATGCTTTTTTCAACAGAATGATGGGGGCTGTTTGGCGCTAGACTGAAATTGTTTAGTGGTATGAAACTGTAGTAAAAATTAATTAACGTAAGAAAAAGTAAGAATGTTTGGTATAAAAAAGTGAAATATATATATATATATTGCAGTGATTTTTTTATTTTCAACAGAGTTATGGGGGCTGTTTGGCACTAGACTGAAATTGTTTAGTGGTAGGAAACTATAGTAAAAATTAATTGATGTAAGAAAAAGTAAAAATGTTTGGTATAAAAAAATGAAAAATAAAAAATAAAATAAATAAATTATTTTGCAGTGATTTTTTTTAAATTTTTTTTATTTAAATAGTAGTAAAAAATTATTGAAATGATGTAAAAAGTAAAAATGTTAAGAGTTGAAAAAATTGAGAAATAATTATGGGCCACTAAAGGGCCATTGCCAAACAACTCCCAAGAGCTCTTTTCAAGCTCGAGTTATTGGACGATTTGTCAAGCAAATTATACTCGCTATAAAAAGCATCTTCGGCAGGAATTTTCATTTTAACTACTAAAAATATTTTTTTTTTCTTTCATTTTAGCGACTAGTTTTTTACTACACACTGTAACAGAATATCTATTTTAACTTTCTACTCTAATTAAATATTATTTTTTAATATTATTTTATTATTTTTTAGGGAGAAAGAGAGAGAGGGAGAGAGAAAATATTTAAAAAAATAGAAAAAAAGAGAAAATATTATGCAAAAGTTGCTACAGTTTGTAACAAATTGTTGAATTTTTTTTATTTTAGAAGGTCTGCTGGAGCATGAAAATACTAGATAGTAGCTAAATTTAACTTAATTAAAATACCCATTTAAAAGCCTTGCTGGAATGCTGCTATTACCACAACTTTTTCTTAAAAAGTTTTCATTTATTATTTTTTAAGTTTGGAGAAAAGGTCTGGTTAATTGCAAGGAGATGCTTCTATCAAATCATTTCTTAAGGTTCAAAAGATATCAATTTAGGGTACATTTGGCATTGTGATTTTATAGACAAAAATATAATTTTAAACCAAATCGCAGAAAATGAATTATTTGAAATTGATTTTTTAAAAAATCGCAAATAATAAGGTTTTTTTTTTTTTTGAAAGATGCACAATTTTAAAAGGTCAAACTGCGATTTCAAAAGTTAAATCGCGATTTTGCCAAACGCTTAACTATGTTTTTAAAAATTACATTTCAAATTACATATTTTAAAATCGATATTTTTAAATCACACTTTTTGAAATCGTAAACCCAAACGGACCCTTAATCCTAAGGTTATAACCGTTATCAAATAGATCATTCTATATGTTAGAATATATGGAAAATATTACATATTTTCCGTATATTCCATATGTGGTTGATATTGAAATATTCTTTATTTATGGGTTAATTGTAATCAAATCCTTGTATTCACTCACTAACCTATAAATATGTACCTTTGTATTGTAAATAAATAAGTCAATGAGAGTGCAATGTAGTCTTTTGTGTCTAACACTGAATTACATATAAATTTTTTGTGTCATTTTCTCTATTTTATTTCCGCTGTTATTTCCATAACTTAGTTTTTCCTACAAACTTCAACCCAATACCATAACCTCATCATTATTTCAACACTGCACTTACAAATATTCATGTCAAGTTAACATGACATTAATCAATCATACATTGTTACTAAAGCATGGCGGTTGTTTTACATCACATTAATCATTTTTTATTACTATTCAAATAAAAAAATCACTATAAAATATATATATATATATTTCACTTTTTCATACAAAATATTCTTACTTTTTTTCTCATATCAATCAAATCTACTACAGTTACAATTCACTTTATTTTTCAAGTCATTTGACAAACACACCCGTAATTAACGAAAAGTGGGATTCCCTGGTGATTGGACATTTTGCATGCGTTGAAAATGCCGAGGTGACACTAATTATATCATATGTTAATGTAATGATTAAAATGATAAATTCAATGAAAGTAACTAACAAAGTTAATATGGTGAGCAGATTTGGGACAACTTTTGAAGACCTTAATCCAACTAGACAAACCAGTCATTATCAATTGATTCGTGCAACCTTAAATTATATAGTTTGGAAATATTATAGAAATGGATTCCCATACTCAAATAATTGGTCCAATCAGTAGTTCATTCAATCAAAAACCTACCATTATCATCTGCAGCTTGCATACCTTAAACGTGAAGTTAATCACTGTTTGATGGAATTTATGGTTTTGATACTTTCCTTATTAGAAATGATTGATTGTGAATATTTGGTGACAAAAGGATGATGTGTTGGGCAATTATTATAAATGTTTAAGTTTTTAGTTAGTCTTTGCTTTTTTTTACTCACACAAATAAATTAATAAACAACTCCACGAAACAATTTTCACGTTTTAAAAATATAAAGCATGGCAATATAAAAAATTTGGTGACTCTCGTGTACCGAAAACAAGATATGATAAAATTATTCCACGTGTTTTAACTCTTGAGCTTTAGCATTTTTTTATCTTAGCGGTGAAACACCCTACTAAAGCAATATTACCCACCGCCTGATAGCACAAAAGACATCACATTGACATACAGAGATATAATTTTTCCATCTGCCTCACAATTACACATATTGTTCTATGATTTTTTAAATGACTCAACCTACAATAGGAGGTTATATATATATATATAATCTCACCCTTATTGCCATTGAATAAGCCTGCCATCTTGTAATGAAAGGGGTGATCATTATGGGCACCTTTCAATCAATATCACATTTATATCATATTATATCATTTTTTTTTATAAAACAAAAAAAATCACTAAAACCACATTAATCAAATGAGACATGTTATTTAGTAGATTCTTATATTACTGTTATATAATTATGATGATGTGACAGTAAAAATAATCATTTGGATTAACAAAAGCTTGTAAAAAATAAAAATTAATTGCTGATATTCACATCACATCATCATAGTTATATAGCAGTCGTATGATTGTCTATTAAATATCTCTTAAACTGGTGAATGACTGGAGTGCATCATGTTAGCATAGGGCCCTTTTTTATTAGTATTATTTTGAATCATAATGCTCACATCCATCAGGGTATATACCCTGATGGATGTGAGCATATATATATGTTAATTAATAGAATTTTATATTTACGTAATAACTTTTGTTTCTATTTTTGTTTTTTGGTTTTTTTTCGTTAATTAAAAAGAAACACAATAGCAGACAACTAGCGATCTGCATGTGCTCCGCAATTCCAGTGTCTCTCCACTGTCCCACTCCTCACGTGGCTTCGCAAAAGTGCGCACGTTGTGTCACATAATTAAGGTCACCCCACAAAGGAAAGGACATTATAATTAACGTGCGCACAACGTGCGCACAACGCAAATTTTAGCTTTTAGCACACGTATGCCACTTCTCTTTTTTGATATATATATAAAATAAAAATTCACCAAAATAATATCGTTTTCATGTTTAATTAATACTAAAATGATGTTTTGGATTAGGTATAAGTTATGGTTACATTATTTTTAAAAGTAATGTGAAATCAATACATTTTCAAAATATTATAACTAATAAAAAAAAAAAAAAAAAAAACCCCAAAACACTAAAAATCGGCTCAAATTATTTTCAAAATCGTTTAAAATAAGCTTTAATAGAAATCCAAACAAGGTTAAAAAAAAAAAAACTAAAATATGCACAAAAAGCCTATTACCTAAGATGCGAATGGTGGATAATAACCGCAGTTAGTAAAAACATGATGCAAAAAGGGATATCTGCATTTTGCGGATATTACAAATAACGGCATCAGCATTTGCACTCCTACCTAATGCTATACACCATCATTTTATCCGTCAAAGTTGATATGATGTGGTCCTTCATAGCATATGGTGCATGAAAGTGAGTTTTTGTTTTTTTGTTTTACAATGTCACGTCAGCTCTAGAGGAGTAAAAGGGAATAAAAGAATGGTGTATATAGAGAATTATTTGTTCAAACTCAAGACGTCTACCTTAATACTATATTAAATTACTACTTGTCCAAAAAATTTAAACTAATAGAAAGTATTAAATCTAATCATTTAGTTAATATTTCAACTCGATGAATTTTTTTTTTTTTGTCCTTCTTGTCCATCTTTACATGGGACTTTTGTTTTTCCTTCTTGTCCACCATTACATTGGACTTGTGTAACTCCCACTGCATACCCTCCAGCCAAATGCCCAAATTGGATGGCCTAAGAATATTGTTCGATATTTCAAAAATCAAATATTCGAAATTGTGCTTCTTTAAGAATAAAAATCCCTTCAAACTCACATGCATCACATGCTTCTTAATTAGGACTTTAATTTGTAGAAATTCAGAAGATTTTGTTGCTTTTCTTCAATAATTAAATAAGGAGTAGGTAGGTGGTACATGGAAAATAATCATTTCGAGGTCCAAATTAAATTAGGCAGATATAATAATAATAAAAATAATAATAATGTAGAGTAAGGTCAGAAAAATATAGTTGTTATTCAACAATGAATCTCAACTAACCTTTACACCACTCATTATTAAATAAAAAGGAGTTGTGAAATAAATATAAAATAAACACAACTCAATAAAAAAAAATATACAAAAATTATATTTGGAGACGTTGTTGTGAGTGTCTCAATCAATCAACCGTAATAATTCAAGTCCATCAACTGTTTTGAATCTTGAGCTGGTGGGCAGATCCTTACCTAACAAATAATAGTGTCTCAAGTGTCCATTCTAGCAATGAATTGTGATGATGATTGACGCTTGAAAGGGCCAAGTGATGTTTTGAGAAAGCAACATGGAAGGGAATTATATTGTTGTGTGGCCCTGCCAATTAGAAAAGTCTCCAAAATGGGCATTTTATTGGGGCCCCATGAAATAAGACAGGTTGGCAAGTAGAAAACCTCTGTTTTTATTGCTGATTTTAATGTCTCACTAGGTAAAGCACATGGGAGGGACATGCTCTTATCTTTCGGTCGGTACATGGTAAAAGACAGGCAGCAATAATGTTATTCAACAACCAGTCAACAAGAAGGGTAAATTGCGTGGATAAAACCCTCTGCAATTGGGTTGGGCATTCTACAGTTTTTTTTTTTTTTTGGTTGTCTTTTGTAACACAATTGTGAAAGGCTTTCGATGTTGTCCGCCCGATCAACTACGGGCCTACTCGATCAAGTAGGTGTTTAGCTTGGCATTGTAATTATGGGACCCGACATACAAAACTAGATCATTAAATGCAAATTTAGTTTATGCAATTTATAGCGCATTTGGATCCTCTCCGATCCGTTTGGACTGGAGGGGATCCAGTTCTTATTATTGTAGGGGCATAATTGTCCCCAAAAATAATTTAGACAATTATGCACTTGCATTAACGAGGACTGGATCCCCTCCGGTCCAAAAGGATTGGATTGGATCTCAGTCCATTTTCAGCCTTAGCAAAAAGCTCATTTAATATTTAGAACCGACGCATTTAATTCATGTATCATTCGCATTATTAAAGTGGTCCTTAGGTCAACTTGCCATTTAAAAAAACTAATATAATTTGTCTTATATATATATATATATATATATATGTGTGTGTGTGTGTGTGTGTATGTATGTTTGCACAAAAGGGGGAGGAGAGATTCGAATTAGTGACCTTCGCTTCATAAGACGTAGTCCTGTGTATATGAGAATACCACATAAAACTTGTAAAACATTGCCGTGTGTATATTCTTTGTAACGGCTTCCTTAATAAACCCACATATATAGTGTCGTTGTAACGTTTTTGAGCTTATTGACTAAGTAAATAACCTAAATAGTTACTTTGATTCCTTAATCAGAAGTTTATGCAACAGAAGATACATTTATTTTTGTTCTCTTCAACAACAAGATAGCCACAAACTAAGTCACATATATAAATAACCAGAGCTCTACCGACAACAAGGTAACTTAAGACGTCATAACATAACTTACCAATAAGAGGCCAACCTTTAAAGTCTTGATCATAGAGTACTAGATAGGAATTTAGGTCTCCAAAATATTACATATAAAGTCTAGAAGGTGTTAGAGTATACCATGGAGTTCAAGAATAATAGTCACAGTATAAAACTATTACTGACTTACAGTTGAAGAATATCACTGAGTTACACTTGAACTCCATAGTATACTCTAATATAAGGAACATCAAAATAACAATAACTTGGGTCGAAAAGTAAATCATCACGAGTCCCGAACAAAGCTTCTGTGACACTACAACACAAGCATTAGAAAAGAAAAGTCTTCTTCTAGATGGTGAGCCTTCATATATGCCACCATCTTCGGGTTTGCCACAAAGATTAGCCTAGTGTGATCATCCATTGAAGTCCTCATGCGAGAGGCCCATGTACCATCAACCATGTTCTAATAAGTGATCAACAGGGTTGTAAAACATAGATGTTTGATAGGTGGAAAGATAAAAAATAGGTCAACGAATTAGTGAATTAACCACATGTGATGTCGATATGCAGTGAACTCAGTTTTTACAAAAGCATGATAAACTACATGCAATAAGGCTTCTGATAGGCATGTAAGACGTAAAATCATGTTGATGTAATAATAATAATAATAATATATAATATCATATGAGTGGCGTCCCACATCGTCTGGATATAAAGATGGTTATATGCTTACATGTATATTTGTGCCCTTCTAGACAGCAACGAGTTTTAAAGCCGTGATGATCATAATCTTATTATCTCTATCGCTGTCTCTCTCTCTCTCTTGATTGCTCTAGGTGCCCTAGCCAACCAAATTTCATTAGGGTTGCCATTAGGGCTCTTAAATAGCCCAACTACCATGTCCGCAAGTCTTTAATGTATTCAAATCATAAACTATGTGACACCGATCGATCATCAAAAGAGGAGTGATCACTCTAGGGTTTTTGGCTAGCTTTTAGTGATCAATCACTCCTTGGAGGCGATCGGTCACCCTATCATTGAGGCCCAAAAATAGCCAAGTCTCATTTTAGGTCCATTTTCCCTAATTTTCATATAAATCTTATTCCTCATTAATTCTTAAGTTCTAATTAAGGATTTATTAATCCTAATTTAGATAAGAATATTATAAACATATTCTTAAAAAAAAAAAAAAAAACAAGAAAATAAAGGATTAGGTGGAAATGAGAGATAATGGGAAAAGTCTCTGCAACTAGTGTTGGTGGGATTCTCTAGTGACCCACCGCCCCATCTTCACGGAGCTTTTTGATAAACTCATAAGCCATAGGGCCAAATTTACTTTATGTAAATATTGGAGCATCCTATACATCGGTACTCCAATGCATTTCTCCTTTTGAATTATAACAAATAATGAATCTTTGGGTACCTACCACAAGATCCCTAAATTTCATGGTCAAAAAACAATACAGTGCTTTCTATTATCTATGGAGAAATGTTAAAAAAGGTACTTTTATCATACTTTATTGATATGGCACTGTAATTTTTTTATTTTTTTATTTATTTTATAATATACTGTATATCATTACTGTTTACCTAATTTGGGCATAAAGCAGAATCCTTTATAGATGTGGAAGACATCCTTGAAGACTTGGACCATGTGGCCTTTTCTAATTGGTACAAGTGTCAAGTAGTATTCTATCATTATGATTGTTCTCTCCTACGGTTGCATCATTGCGATAAATCAAGAGGCGTGTACATTGGTAGCTACCGAAACTGTAACCTCCTCTTTCAGTGTCTGTGTCTTTCCCACATGGCATTCAAGAACAACCTTCTATTGTGCACACCACTGGAATGCCAATCCATGGAAGAAATGCAGGCTTCCATGAAGAAAGCCAAGGCAGAAGGTGCAGACCTTGTCGAGCTTTGTCTCGATTCCATGTCATTTTCCCACATTTCTGAGGTCCAGAAGCTCATTAAACTAAGAACTCTGCCTGCAATTGTCTCTTTCAGGTACCTCCTCTGTTCACTTTTACTTCTATACCATGCTGTATCATCTTCTTTTGTTTTTGTTTTTTGCTTTTCTCACCTTCACTCCTCTCCCAAACTTCCGCATGTACATAATATATATATATATATTGATTTTACCATGCAAAATAAAGGAAACACAATGTCTCCATATGTTTTTGGTAAGATTATCACTTTGGATGATCTGTTCTGTGCTCTTCAGATCTATTTCCTCACTTCTTTTTCTAAACTCTCTCAATTACCCAGTAAACCCAAACTGTGTCAATTATTGAACAGTAAAGCCAACTCAAAACACTTTCCATCTCATTGCTACATCTTTTTCATTTTTTTTTCAACAAGGCTGAGGAACTAGTTCGGATAACTTATAATAAATTCGGGAAAAATACACTATATCCCCCAAGTCAAACATCGTTTTTGATCTTGCTTGACGGTCGACAAATTTGTCCATCTATTACCCATTTCTTCTATTTTTTTTGCCTTTCTACTAAAAAAATACTTAAAAATGATTATCAAACCCCACCAAGATATTTTTTCTAATGCTACGTATACTTATGACTTTTAAAATTAAAAATACTTATAAATATAAAAATATAAGTAGGTGTGCGTAGTATTACCATGAATAGAATGTCGGTAGGAGGTGTAGGAATAATATATATATATATACATTGATTTTTTCTTTTTTTAGTAACTTTCATATCCAGCCGACAACCGTGCCGGTGGCCTTGACTCTCCGTTGGTTTTGTCAGTGGTCCCTAACTTTGTTACTAATTGCATTCAATCGAAGCAATCTACCCTAATAAAAATAAATAAAAACCCCTTAAATTATTGTACCTTTGATAAGAGACTAGCCTTTTCCAGGGGTCAGCTTTGCTCGCCTATACGTACGAAATTATGTCACAGCTACACGTTAAAAAGTACATTTATTTACAAGGACAAAAGTTATATATTGACAAACTTCTAAAATTTTAATTATTTAAATTATATTTCAATTTTTTTTATTTTTTTTTTTTACGTGACTGGCTTAATAAATGAGATTGTGTTCTTTCGAACTCATAACCTTAACTAAAAACTTAATCTTATTATAAAAATAAATAAATTTAATTATTTAATTTATATTATAATAAGTTTTATAGGACTATTGGTATTTTTGCTAGGATGACATAATCAATAACGTCGAGCCATGTAATTAGACCGACAACCAATAATTTGAAGAAAATTGAAAGGAGCATAGTGGGATGGGTTATGAAAAGCACCCGGAAGGCTCCAAGGTGAGAGGAAAGTAGAGGTGGTCGGAGAACATGGCTAATTCCTGAGCCACAAATTGCTTATCACCACCAAACTAACCCTACCATATGCAAAACATCATGGCTGTCTGTAAATACTTGTCTGGACCCAAATGCCCTCGTTTCTTCTCACTTTTTTTATTCCCTTTGTTTTTGGGGCTTTCTCACACTTATCTATTGGAACACCCAAAAAATAAAAACATAAAAAACAAAAAACAAAAAGAATAGTTCCCACCAAGGCCTGAATTTTTTTGAATTTGAGAATTGTTTATCTTTGTCTCTCTACGGACACAATTACCAATATGGGCCAAATCTACCGCCCTTCCGGCCCTCCTTCTCCTTGCTACTATGGGGGTGCTTAAAAGACCGCTTGGATAGCCTCTTTCTTAGAAAATATGATCGTTTCATTTTAAATGAATTCGATAATATTTCGTTAGTTATAGTAAATGGGTATTTTTGTCTTTTTACTTTTTGAGGAGACAAAAACACCAATCTGTTATAACTAACTGCATATTATCCTTTCTTAGACTATTGCTAAGAAACTATTGATTGTTAAGTTTTAATTTGCCATATAATGTTTTTATTGCGGTCATTGTTGGGATGCATGTAACACCTCGAAATTAATTACATAAGGTAATTAACTTGGAGTGTTACTTATAATGCTCCCACGTTAATTAACTAGAAATACTATCTCAGACAACAAACTTCATAGTAAACTATAACGGAAAGCATAAAATATATTGTTCTGAGTTGAAAGACTAAGTAACCTCAGCAATATTCTTCTATCATCAGTAAAACCCAGAGCCTCCATGTATGAGACAATTACAAATATACAATATCGTCTCGGATATAACTCTACGCAAATGATATGCATAAATGTGCCTCTAAAAGCCTTTTGCTCAGTGTCTTTAGCCTCGCGAACAACTCTAATATGCATGACTTTTGAGATAAACAAGTTAAACTGTAAAATACCACGGTATTTTACAGGTAAAAAAAAAAAAAAAAAAGTGTAAGTCCACGACTTAGGGAATAGGATCCTTTCTAGTCCATTTTAAATTGGAGAATATCCAGTTAATGGTTAAGATTTCTCTAAGAGTTCCCAAGGCCATAAATGGAACATATGTCCCATTAATATAAATAATAATAAAATATTATTTATACTTTAAAAATAATTAAAAATTTTAAAATATTTAAAAAAAAACTAAGGGGTGGTTGGACCACCACTGTTGGTCTAGGGGTGGTCCGACCACCCCCAAGGCCGAAACTAAAAAAAAAAAAAGATGGAGCCACCCCCAGGCCAACAGGGTGGTTCCGCCACCCCCTATGGGGTGGCCAGCTACCCATCTTTTTTTAGGTCTGGGGTGGCTTCGACCTCCCCATGACCCTTGAGGGTAGTCCGACCACCCTCTATGGGTTGACCAGCTACTCATTTTTTTTATTATTTTAGTTTTTATTTATTTTTTAAATATTAATTATATTTTTTTATTAAAAAAACACATGATACATTTGTGATACTAAAATTTCTTTTAAAGAAATTTCAGTTATGAATCAGATATATACCCACAAGTCAATAATGGGCTAGAAAGATCCGAATCTTCGACTTAGTAATGTCACTGGTACCCGGGCCCTTAATTCCTTAAATGTCCATATCTCTCCCACTAGCATTAATCGACCACCACATGTCATGCTTTCAATCCACTTGGAATTTGTCTCTCATTCTCATCCCTTCAATTTGCCTGGGCCCCTCAACTCATCCCAAGATTCCCAACCATCCGTTCTTTGCTCTTCCCACGTTTTTTGTTTCGCCCGAAAACGAACTGTCACGGACAACACCTTTTATCTGCTCAAATGCGCAGCTATCACGCACTATGCACCACAATCTCAGTCGCTCCTTTCATATAATCTCAGCCGTTAAATAACCACTAACCTAAAACATGGTCATATAATGCTAAAAGAAAGATCTACGTCACTTTTAAAATTATTATTAAATTAAACCCTAAAATATAAGATTATTGGATAATAACAATAATCGGAACACAATAATTGATGGGTTATTTCATATGTTGATTTACTCATTTGATAATAGTCAACTTCTTTAAACTGGAGCTGTTTGAGAAAAATCTATGGAAATACTATGATCCATTAGTGGGTCTTGATCATCATGGGGAGGAGCAACCCCTCTCTGACCAATTTACTCTTTAATAAAAAATTGAAAGAGATTATAAATGATAGGAAAGAGGAATTGGAAGGATCCTTGGATGAAATATTTGAGCAAAACAGAGGTTTCCACACGAGATAAGCAATCTTTTAATAGTTGAGGATTAGCATGTGAAATATTTTAATTAAATGGGAGGTTGAATTGACGGAGTTAGGGTTCTTCTGGCCGATACCATGTTAAATCATCACTTGTTCTAAAATTGTAAGTTGATAGACAGTGATAAACATCTTTACATCTCTGATACCATCTTAAAATAATGATGAAGCGAAAATAACAGAGGAAACAATATAGAGAAAGAACACAAAGAATGTATGGGTGGTTCGGTGTTAGACACTTACGTCCATCACTTGGAAGAGTCCTAAGGACTACATTGTGCTCATTAACTTGATTTTGTCTACAATACAAATGTCCCTATTTATATGATATTGCATAAATACAAGTAATCAAATATCCTTGATTTGATTATAATCCCAGTATTTGATTACAATCAGCTCATAAATAGAGAATATTTGATATCAACCTAATTATAGAATATGCGAAAAATATTATATATTTTTCGTATATTCTAACAATATAGTAGTGTAATAATAAAAGACAATTAGGTGTATAAGACATCTCCTGAAATATGCTAAAATTGCCATTTCTCAGGCTCAAATCGTCAAGGACCTCAGGCAAAGGAGACTGCAAGTTTACCTGCCTGCAAGTGCTGAGGCAGGCTCTTGAACTAGATGTTGAATTCGTTGAGATGGACTTTGAGGTACATCCTTAAGGATATATTATCATATAACTGTCATAACTACCACTATGAGTACACTCAAATTTCTTTAATGATCACAAAGCAAAGCTGAAAATGAAGTCGTTGTTCATTTGTGATGTATTCTGATTTTGACCCTCTTGTTTTCTCCAACTGAAATGAAACTTTTTCAGGTGGCATCAGATATTGGCATGGCTGAGCATCTGTACAAGCGTGCTGACAGCAAAATAATAGTATCAAGTTATGTGAATGGTGGGAAACCTTCCACTGAGAGGCTCGGCCATCTGATTGCATGCATGCAATCTACTGGAGCGGATGTTATCAAGCTTGAGATCAACGTGGATTATATCACAGATCTAGCACCAGTTTTCCAGATGCTTACTCATTGCCAGGTATCCCTTTATTCAATTGATGTCAATCATATGATGTTATGTATTGCTTTCCCAACATTACTTTCAACATTCTTTAGAGAGCGTATAAGCTTAAGATGATAGAAAATGGTGAATCTAATCATTGTAATGATTTTGTGTATTCAATTTTAACAAAAATGGAAAACGACATGTTTTCTAGGAGAATTCAACACACAAGTCAGGCAGTTGTTAGACTCATGCCATGAGACAAAATATGTTCTTTAGAACACCATATAATGCAGCATTTCCAGTTCACCTTAAACACACAAAATAAGGGTATGTTGGGTTTGCAATTTTAAAATGTGGGATTTTTACAAACAAAGTTAAGTATTTGGTAAAATCGCAGTTTAGCGTTTAAAATCGTGTCTTAAAAAATGCATCCCATTGCCTGCGATTTGAAAACATAGAAAATCAACGTTTTCAAATCACAATTTTTTTAAAACCGTACTCCCAAACACTATATTTCTGCAGTTTGGTTTAAAATTGGACTTCTGGTCGCCAAACGCATTGTAAAAAGCAGAATTGGAATTGACCCTGAACCTCTAGTTCTTCCTTTGTTTTAAAGATCTCTTCAGGTGTGTACAAAAACAGATATTAATGTTTATCCTTGCCTTTATTGAGTTGATTACTTCTATTTTCTTCCTGTACCTCAAGCAACATAAGGCATCTACTGCTGTTATGTCCATCTCCAGGTGCCATTAATTGCTGTTGCAGTGGGCAGTAGAGGCCTAATAAGCCAACTATTGGGTCCTAAATTTGGTGGTTTTTTAGTCTATGGATCTCTGGAAGGCAAATCCATACCTGGCTTGCCAACTCTAGTCAGCCTTAAACATATTTACAAACTTGAATACCTGAATGCAGATACAAAAGTTTTTGGTCTCATTTCAAACCCAGTAGGCCATAGCAAGGGCCCTGTTCTGCACAACCCTGCCTTTAGGCACACAGGATATAATGGAATTTATGTTCCCATGTTGGTTGATGATATCAAGGAATTCTTTGAAACCTATACAGGGACTGACTTCGCAGGTTTCAGGTATGCACACATTCTTTCATAAAAGAAATAGAAGAGCAGCATTTCGTTGCTTGTCTTTTAAGGTTTTTTTTTCTTTTGCAACTTGGCTGCTATATCAAACTTCTAACTAATTGTGCTTGTTAGAGTATTGATTAAATAATTAAATTTACTCTTTCCTATAAGCTTAAGGTTTTAAGATAAGTGGTAATTTAATATAGTATCATACCAAAGCTCCTAAATACGAATCATATCTCTATCATTCACCTCTCATTTCAATTAAACATTCCACGTGTTGAGCCTCACTTATTAAATGTTGGGAGATTAATACCTTTGGGAAGTCATTTTGAAAGTCTATAATATAGCATATTGAGATATCACACAACCCAAAAGCTTAAGCTCATGGGTTTGGGCCCAACAATGCTATATTAACCACTCACACTTCTTATATATTTCCAATTTGGGATTCTATTCTTTTTACAATTACACATATACTCAACAATTTCCCCCTTACGTGTGAGTCCATCACCACATTGAACCATCTCCCCCTCGCTTATGAATCTTTTTACATTTCCAAGAGCATCACGCGTATAAGAGTTGCGGGAGCCGGCACAACTCCAAACCAGACGCGTTCCCGACACCCATCATAGGAAACCAAACATGGCTCTGATACTAGTTGTTGGGAGATTAATACCTTTGGGGAGTCCTTTTGTTGGATCGGACCTTTAAGCATCTCATCTAAAAACCAATTGGTGTCCAGGGAGAGAAGCCAAATCCTTTTATGACATTCGAAATCGCACCCCGCAAGGCATGTTCTAAGAGTCGTTCAAATGAACAGAGTGGCATTGTTGTACCTCAACAATCCCTCCATCAACATGACACCCCACGACTCAAACCCATGATCCTGGCTCTGATACCATTTGTTGGGTGATCTTGGGCCTCTCTCAACCTAAAAAGCTAGCTCAAGATCTGAGGCTTTCCCTCACACTTATAAAGTGACCACCAACCCCTTCCACAACCGAAGTGGGATAACCCCAACAGAATATTGATTAAATTTACTCTTTCCTATAAGCTTAAGCTCTAAACATCAGTAGTGATTTATCGGTGCTTCTTAGGTAGGATGCCAATGCTTTGTTCTCTAACTTATGGTTTTTTCCTCTTTATTTGTTGAATCTTGTAGTGTTGGAATCCCACATAAGGAAGCAGCAGTTGGATGCTGTGATGAAGTTCATCCACTGGCAAAGGTCTGTAAACTTGGTGATGTGCATTACTTTCTTTCTTTTTTCTAAGCAAACTCGATTGCAAATTGTTTTTTTTTTTTTTTTTTTTTTTTTTGGTGTGTTTTGGTGTGTTTTTTGGTATAAGATCTACTGCCTGAACAGGAAAAATAAAACTGCTAGAGGTTAGTTAATTAAACAAGATTTCCTTCATTGTTTGCTTTAGTAGTGCCATATATACTGAAAAGTCATGTTGGATACCATATTAGGGGCCGAACTATGTATTTCTGCTTGGTTCTTCAGTTGGATCCGTTTGCTTTTGGTCTCAATCCCCAACCAGAATGAAATGAGGTTCATGTTGAATTAATAAACAAACTTTTTGAGAATGGTACTAATATGGTTGTTTTATATACAACTCGGCTAAGTAATTGGGATTACTAAAATCCAATAGCTGGACTTTAACAACCATCATGCAGACTTATATATATATATCAGACATTAACAATGATAAGTCAGAATTTCAGCTTTAAGGCACATTATATGTTTGAATTTTCTGTGTCAATTGTAGGGTAATGTTTATATAAGCCTCTAAGTTGTGGTGCTTTCTCAATCAGTCCATAGGAGCTGTAAATACTATAATAAGGAGGCCCATTGATGGGAAGCTGATTGGATATAACACAGATTGTGAGGCTTGTATCACTGCAATTGAGGATGCACTAAGAGGTACTATAATAACCAAAGTCTCATTTTCTTGATTATTTGGTAGTTGGCTGTATGCACCTTTCTAACATATCATATTCTAAGTGTTAGATGGTAGTAACCATAGCCAAGAACATAATTTGGCTTGTATTTTTCTTTCTTCCAGGAAGTGTTGAGACAAAGATAAATTGTCAAAGATTCCTTCTGGCTTATTTAACCTATGATTCTTTACTTTCCAATACTGTTATTAATATGAAGATTTCTTAAACAGAATTACAGGCAACCTGAAAAGGATGATTTCTTGAGGGAAGACTATAATGATAGTCTAGGTAACATGATAGATTGTTGTATCAGGTGGAAGTCTAGATAACATCATTAACATCTCATTTACATGATCAGGTGGACGAGTTGTGAATGGGGATGCATCACATGCTTCTCCTCTAGCTGGGAAAACTTTTGTGCTGGTGGGAGCAGGAGGTGCAGGAAGAGCACTTGCTTTTGGTGCTAAAAGTAGAGGTGCTCATGTTGTCATATTCAACCGGAATCATGGTAATAGAAACCCTATAGTCTTCCCTTAAGCATAACATCGAAAATGGATTTATTCGTTCTAACCGCAGACTTTTCTCTTTTCGAAAGAGAGAGCAAAGGCTCTTGCAAATGCAGTTTCAGGGGAAGCTCTGCCATATGAAAGTTTAGACAGATTCTGCCCAGAGAAGGGAATGATCCTTGCCAATGCTTCTGCTGTAGGAATGGAACCAAATTCAGATAAAACTCCTGTTTCAAAGGTTCTATCCATTGATCATTATATTTGTTAGATTATTTTATATTCACTAATTCTTTGTAGGGTTTATTCTCTTCCTTATTTAATCTAGGTTCTATATAAATAGAGACCATTGTAATACTGTTTATGATATATATTTTAATACAAGATTCTGCCCTAACGCTTCATCAAGTCTCTTTCTCTGCTTCTGCTCTCTTCTCTCTTTCATATTATATTTCTCATCATATATTTCTACAATATTGATCTCTTGTCATGCTTGTTTAGGAATCCTTGAAAGCATATGAGCTGGTTTTTGATGCGGTTTATACTCCTAGAAACACCCGGCTCTTGCAAGAGGCTACAGAGGTTGGGGCCACTGTGGTGAGTGGAGTTGAGATGTTCATCAGACAGGCCCTTGGGCAATTTAGATTGTTCACTGGTGGCTTAGGTACCAATCTTCCTCTTGAGACAAACCATCAATTGAGCTCATATTTTCATTGTTAACTGAATACTATATTTATGTGTATAAGAAATACAATCAGAGAATTAACGAAAAATATTACAGAATAAAATCAGTATGTACAAAGAAATATAATCAACCTAGACAAGAAAATAAATCAGTCAGACAAATATCAGAATATATTCTAACAGTCATATTGAACCTTCTGTATCTGCTTTAACAGCAGGGTCCTTTGTTGATGACAAAACTTTGCTTTTACTGCTTTGCAGCTCCAGAAGATTTCATGCGCAAGCTTGTTCTAGAGCAATTCTGATTCTTATACCCAACAATGCCGAGAACAAATGTGTGTGGTATCAATTCCTTCATTTCATCTGCTGTATTTATGAAATAAATCTGTGAAGATGCTGGCTCAGCTTATATGGTATATTTGAGGTTACTACTTCAGCTTAAACACCTTCACCGGCTTGTCAATCCAGAGGCCTTCCCGTACCCTTCTCTTTGAAGGATACTCCGCAGGATCAATAAGGGCATAATTATGCACCAAGTATTGTATAAAAAAAAAAAAAAAGGTTTTTTTTTTTTTTTTTTACCGTGTGTATAAAAAGAAGCTTGAGAAAGCTTTTGAGAGTATGCTTGGAAAGCGTTTTTGGCAGTGTGTTGCATTAGATTGTTGCAACGTGTAAATAAGAATGCAGTATGAAAAAAAATAGTTCTCTCTTTCTGGTTTTTTGAGTATATATGTTGAAATTATTCTTTGTTAGGTAAAGCTTTTAGTCCTTCATTAAAATCATGATGAAACAAATTGCTCAGATGAATACAGGATAATCTTCCATTCAAACTTATTCCAAGGATTGATAAATGACAGCATTTGTTAGACAGTGAGCTGCTGCATAGTTCATGTAAGGCTCTGAGGAACACATAGATGCCAACACATTAATATTACCATAAGTTTTCCCACTAACATTCTCTAGAAAATCATCTTCACCAGCTTGTCTATTTAGAGACCTTCCTCCTGACACAAGACAAAAGAAAAAATCGATAAAATTCGTGTTGAACAGTGTTTCACTGGTCAACAATAGGGTTTAGTAGAGTCTTACAACTGAATGGAAGATGAATGTCTCAATATTTTAATTAAAAATCTTCATTGATTCATTATAATATCTCTACATCACCTTATATAACACTCCTAGCGACAGATTTCCCATAACAAAAAAAATTCCAACTTTGAATATGAGAATCACGATCAAGATCATGCTGACATGCTAACAAGGCTTGTTAACTTATTCACAGTTGGTAGTTAACAAGCTGTAACTCGAGATGTCTTCTGACTCCGTCAATTTCTGCATCATCTCCCCATCCCCCTTCGTTTGATGAAAAAGTATGCAAGTTTGAGGCTGGTAAGGTTAAAGATAGGTCCCAAGTCCCAACCAAAAAATTAAAAGGAGGTCCAAAATTACTAGTAATAATTCATTTGAGGTTAAGCCATGCACCCTGGAGTTCCTCTGATGATTGTGCAAGTAAACCTGTTTCATGTTTAGTACATTCAATGCTGAATGAGCAGCTCACTGACTTGAACTTTAACCATTTGTATGCACCTCTATCATGGAAGCGGTGCAAAAGTCTCTTACAAAGACCACATAAAAATTAGACTTGCTGCAAAATATTGCTTAAGGAGATGAGCTTATATGCTACTTCCATCGCTGCCAAATTTCTCCTTTTATATTTTGATGGTCATTTCTTCATGCTTTTAGGGAATTGACTTTCAATCATCTCTTCAAAGTGACCTCAAAGGCCAGGCATGAATAAATATACTCTAAAGGTAGAATGCTTGAACTTGTAAAACAGACTCACTCAAGAATGAAGAAAATGGATATCGATACATTCATATCCTTTCCTTCTTCATACTGGCAAAACTTGCTTTTGTACTTTTTAACATCCCAAAGTATAATTGAACAACAAAACTTTTAGTGTACTTCATCTGGCGCAGGGAACCCCAAACTTTTAAAAGATGAAAAGCCTCCATCTACCACCAAATTATGCCCACTAACATACTTGGCATCATCAGACACAAGATAGAGTGCAGCATTAGCTACATCGTTGGGTTCACAGTTGGCTCCCTTCAAGACACCAGCATTATTAACGATTTCCAGAAGCCGTTGATCATCAACACCAGGATAAATCTGACTCATTTCATCCATTACAAATTGAGTTGGAATGGCAAATGGTGATATGCAATTCACCCGGATTCCATACTTGCATAACTCTGCAGCCAGAGACTTAACAATGCCTATAACAGCAGACTTGGACACAGAATATGTGTGCTGTGATAGTCCCCCCATCAGTCCAGTGACACTAGCTGTACAGAGGATTGAGCCAGTTCGACGTGGGATCATCACACGTGATGCATGTTTGATCCCAGCCACGACTCCCCGGACATTGATGTCCATGACTTTATCGAACACTGCCAGGTCAAGGTCCACGATGCTTGGGGGAGTCTTGCAGGGCACCCCTGCATTGTTGTACATGATATCAAGTTGGTTGTGCTTAGAGATGGTAAAATTAACTGCATTGGATATGTCAGACTCTTTAGTGACATCACAGGCGACAAAAGTAGCATTAGGTCCAAGCTCTTCCACAGTTTCTTGGCCAAGTTGTTGTTGGATATCAGCAATAACAACTTTGGCACCATTGTTGATAAATTTTGTTGCAGTTGCCTTTCCTATGCCACTCGCTGCTCCAGTTATTAATGCTACCTTTCCTTCTAGCTTGCTGTATTTACACAACATTAGAAATAATTTTAACTATCGAACCCAATCCCAACTGGGGTGGATTCACAAACCAAAGAGTTTTCAAATATTTAATGGTGCAATATATAACATTTGATTGCATTCACAAATTTTGTTTTTTGTAAGAATGTTTGGAAGACAAAGATTAAAATGTCATGAACTTATTTTTTTTGGACTAGCCATTGTTTATTGCCAATGAGCCTCTATATTTGCCTACAGGGCTGGTGGTGGATACACAACTGCATGATTAATTAAATGTATGAAGGCTGCTGCCAATAAGAATTCATAGTCATATATAACTATTTCTGATCAAAATAGACATTCTCTAGTCCCACACAATGTAACCAATGTGAGGAAAAAGTGGAGGAGAAGTACCAAATGAGAAATTAAACAAATGTTAAACTAGTCCATGAGAGATTAGCTAGAATAATCACTTGTCAAGACTATAACACCTTCAATATCCCACAAATAGGCACTAGAACATACTTCAAAATAGAACCAACAGGGGAAAGTAATACTAGAACATTTTTTTTTTTTTTTTTTATAACTAAGAAAGTTTTTAATACTAGTGTCTCGGAAAGGTCTGTGAAGATACCCAGTTTTGTGGTAATCTTAGATACTTAGAAACATTTGAAAAGAATATAAATGGGTAAATTATACTTTGTCTCAGTTGCACTTACACCTCTAAACTATATCTCGCTGCAACTCGGACGTATAAACTATCAAACTATTTTCCCCTTATGTCAAATTTTGCCGTTAGTTTGGATGGAAAACATCACACACAAAAAATGAATGAAACAAAAAACCCAGCAAAGATATGTAAAATTGAAAATTAAGTTAGTAGAAGGAAAAATAAGATTGACGCCCCAAGAAGTAGCTCAATTGGCTGGGGTTCACGCCTTATGAAACGAATATTACTAATTCGAATCTCCCTCTCCTCTTTCTCTCCCCTTATACATGTCAAAACCAAAAAAAAAAAACCCAAAAAAAAAAAAAAAAAAAAAGGAAAAGTAAGTTTGACAAACCTTCCAGTCTGGCTTGACAATAACCTGTAGAAGCTCTGAGCGAGCAAAGTTCTTGACATTGAGACATTCTTGCTGTTTAAGAATAGGAACATATTACGAGTATTCAGTTCAGCATATATAACTAAGCAATAAAGCAACCCAAAGTAAATTCATTAAATAAGGGCTACATAAATGGGGTTCCCACATCTTGATCAATATGCAAATTGCCAGCAATTTTTCCATTTCAATAGCCCATAATTGAGAAAATTAACCCTCTACCCACATAAAAAGAAATGCATCAAAATGGGAATCTGAACTCAAACCTGACTTTTATTAACCACGAAAATCCCTACCCCACCCCAAACAGAAAGAAATGAAAAAAAAAAATCTGATTGAAGGAGAAAGAAACAAAAGCAGAACCTTCAAGTACTTCTTTCTAGTGAAGAACTAACCTTTGTCCAATTCTGAACATACTTTCCCACAGAAGGATGTTTTCAGGGAGAGAGAGAGTGAGACAGAAGGGATGGTGTTGTTTTTTGAGCTTTTAGCTGAGTTCCCCCAAAAAAGAATGTGGGAGAGAGCCTTAAAAATGGACAGCTACGTGCCCCATACCCACCAATACGAGCACAGATTGCAAGTTGCAGCTTCTTGGATTGGACCAGATGTTCAATAATTATTTTTCTGGAAGTGCCGCCCGGATCGTGCTGGCAGGACAAAATTAATAGAAAGAGAGAGAGAGACAGAGAGAGAGAGTGGTTTGGGTTGACTTTAGTGGAGGCCGGTGAAAGGGTAGCCGCACCTAAATGGGTGATTTGGTTGGCCGACCTATTCACTTGAGGCCCCGACGGGTGTAGCCGGACCACCCTTTTAGCTAAAGAGGCAGTTGGACCACTCTAGAGACCTTCTTCAGTTGTATGGAAATCATTCCACTAAGAGAATTAGTGACAACCAAAATGTGGTCGTTCCAAATGTTGTAAAGGTTAATAGTAACAAAGATGTTCTGTCAAGTTACTGCCATGAAAGTATAATCTTTTGTCCCTTGGAATTGTCCTGCCTAATGGGTTTCCAAATTACATATTATCACCAACTAAATTACTTGGAATCTTGGATACTTGGCAAATTACAACGAAGTAATTGGTTGATACATTTATGCTCATATCTGCAAGTTACAGAAGGTTATCTCATGCAAAAAGTTAAAAACAACCTTGTTCTACAGTATAATGAACAAGGAATCTGATTTGTTGAACTGTGATTTCCTAAAGCCAGTCTCAAATTTACTAACCTTAGATTTTTTTTGTATGTTAGATACCTTTTTGTGGATACAAATTCCTTTTCAAGAACAAAAAATGAGAAAGTGTCACAAGCTCACTGTTCAATGAAGATTGGATTGGTATAGCATATAGTCCAATTAAATGATTGTCATAATTTGTGTATAGAAGGTTCTGAGTTCAATTTTATGAATTCAATGTGAAGATTGAACGCAAACAGAGGTACAAGAACATTGTGCTTTCTCCTGTTTAATCCCCGTATGTCCCTTGAATAGCTTTTGATAAATACTATTTACTTATACAGAAAAACTACGAGTCTCTGCATTTAAGAAGAAGAAATGCTAACAATATTTCCTCACAAAATCGCATAACAGGAAAGAACACGACATGTGGGCTACTTTTGGGCAATGAAAATAAAACTTTTACTTTGTTCAACAACATAAGAACTAATTGAAGGTCAACTGATTATGTAACTACAAAGGCATCTTATCAGTGAACCAAGGAACATAATAGCAAGATCTAAAACTAGACTAAAAAAAGGAGCGACAATAAAAATCACCATTAGATGAAATAACAAATGAAAGTATATGTAGCATCTAATTGTGATTACAACAGCTATGTCAGAGAGTGAGCACTTGGGAGTATGTGTAGCATTTCTCTACTAAAAAATGAGCAAGAAGACATCGAGCCCTCAAAGTGACCAGCTCTGATTTGAAGACACTTGAAAGAATCTTGGTTGGATCCATACCCCTTTGACGCGACGGTTTCCAGATTCTCCAGCAGCCTCAAGGTACTCATTAAAAATAATATTGTCCATGCCAGCACACTGTAGTATTGTTCCGCAAGTAGAAACTGAAACATCATCCTGCAATCCCAATTTTTTCTTCATGTCAAATTTCACAAAAAGACTCTTCACACGAACGCATGGTAAAATTTTCCTGGGGATAGAATTATCTTTCTTGACGATATTGTACTTTAAACAGCGTTTGTCTTTGACAGAGAAGGCAACTGTAGCATCTATTTTGTCGAAAAAGTAGAAAGTTTCGTTATTGTAAGTGGCAAATCCAAATGCACTCAACTTATATTGGATGCTGTTAAGTTTTCTCCTAGTCCATGTATCAGCCCCACGGTAAAGCACATATAGCTCCATTCCAAATTCAAGATCACGATGCAAGACAGCAACAATGCATTCACAACTAGTGGGAGGAGATGAAAAGGCTGAAGCATGTTCAGAAAGTACCGAATGGGGGAACTTGGGAAGACCTATTTTTGCATGAGAGAAGGGGCAGTAAAAGAACATTGAGCCTTCTTTAAATATAAGCAGCCATCCTTGGTTTGATGCAATGCAAGTTGCTCCATCCAATTCCGGGATGCTCATCTTGTACTTTCTTTGGGATGTGTTGTACAAATGGCATTGTGAATCTTCCCCATAGAAGAGAAACCAAGGTTCAGAATTGGATGCAGCTTCAGTCTTAGCTGAAGCCACAGAAGAAGCAGCTTGCCAAGCCTTGCAGACACCACGAAAACTCAGAAGCTCGATTATGCCTAAGCGAACAGCAATTAGTGATAGAAGGTCAGCAGGCAGATCAGACCAGGGTCTTGTCACAACTTCTACATTGTTGGTGCTGATATTACTTTCTCTGAGAATACCAAATCGTCTTACTTTAATTTCAGCATTGTTGATGCAAGAAGGTTCTCTGCGCCTATCAAAGTTGTAGAAACATTGACAGTAAGAAAGAAAAAATACAGAAATAAATAGGCATTGCAGAGATAAAAGTTAGGTGAAAAACAAACATGTAAGCATAATACTTTTATACAGAAATAAAAGCATTTATTGAAATGTGTCAATCTCAGACCATTGATTAAGTATAGTTATATTAAACTGAGATTAGTCCCAATGGATTCTTGAATTCCCCTGACTTATTGACAAGTGTGATGTAAATAAATAAGATGTCTGCACAAATCCTGAATTATTATGAATGGAATTAAGTGTCTTTGTCCTGAAATTTCTAATTAAAGGCAACAGACTCTGGTAGAAACCTCAAGTTCATACACAGATTTGAATCACTTTCATCAACCACACCCGAAACCTAAACCATTCTATATATTGGTACTATGAGTTTGCAAAGAGTGAGAGATGAAAGTGACAAAAGTAATAGTTGGAGGTAAACAGTTAATATTTATTAGGAGAAACCAAACACTATCTTGGTTGATGTAATTATATAGATGAGTTGTGACGATATCTAGAGTAGAAGGAAACTAGATTAGGGGTACATAGGACTGAGGTCCCCCGATTTGCAGGCACCTGGATTTCAAAGATTCAAGTTGTTCATTAAAAAATAATGGCCCGGATTGCCTTCAAAAATATAAAACAAAAATACAAAACTAAAGGAGTTGTCAGACCACTCCTTAAGGTGGTCGGCCACTCCTCAAAAGAGTAGTCGGACACTACTTCACTCTTTGAAGAGCTGATCAACCACTCCTATGGAAGTGGCCAACCACCCCTTGAGGGTGAGTGGGTGGTTGGCCATGCTGACCACTCCTTAAGGTGGTCGGCCAACCCTCCTCCCCAAAAAAAAATCCCTTAAGGGTGGTCTCATTTTCATTACAGCCTTGCAATTCAATTCAGGAGATCTCAATCCGAGTACATTTTTGTGAAGAATTTCGGTTGGTCTTTCTATAAAAACATAATAATCATGTGTGATTTTTGAACTAAATTTGCATGATCTAGACAGAACTAGCCAGAGTCATAACCATTAGCAATCAATTTGACTATACAGTAATGCAATCGTAGATGATAATTATATGTTATTCTACTCAACAAAAACTTTGTAAGTTATCACATTCATGATACCCTTTTCCTTTTCTAATGAAAATGTCCTGTTTCTTTTCAAATTTTCAAAGCGAAAGTTCGTAAACACACATATTACATGAAACTTTAACAACTAATTACTTGAACAAATCGAAAGAAAAAAAAAAAAAAAAAAGCTTTCAAAAAGCCAAAAACTTGTTGATCTTATCATACCTTCGAGGTTTTACACAAGAAAGGCCCATCCTTTGTCAGAAAGCAGGTCTTTTTTCAGATGAAACCGTCCTCTGTTACTGTTTCCTTTTAGATTCTTCAAGCGCAAGTTACGTACAAAAAGACACATATTACATGAATTTTCACAATGGAATAGTGGGAGAAAAAAGTTAATGACTTTTTACCAACCCAGATCCTTACCTTTGAGATTTTGCAAAAGAAATTCCCATTTCTTTCATGGAAAGAAGGCTAGGGAGGTGCAGAAACTCTGAGAAGCCCACCCAAAGAAATGGAGTTGTGTTGGTTATACCAAATCACTTTTTGCATCTTCTAAATTCCTATGGAGTAATGTAAATCCACTCTTATCAGTTTGTTAAAAAGTGGATTTTACTGTCACATAAGCACCGTGAAATAGGCCGTGATGTTTACATTTCTGTTTCTATTTTCCTTTTATTTATTTATTTTTATTTTTTTGGTTATATATTAATATCATTCACTTAGGCTGTGATTTTAAGTAGAAGGGATAATATTTTTGTTAGAATATAATTTAAATGAATTTATTTTTTTATTTTTTATCCATTTAAGTTTTTAAAATAAGTAAGGTTTTAACACTGAGATAAGTAACTTATGATAATCAAATCATATCATCAAACATGATTACAATCATCCTAATATCTTATCGTACCATATATTCTGACAATTTTGTCATGTTAAAAGGTTATTTACGCACCAACAACACTCAAATCTTTATTAATAGTGGGCAATAAAATTTTATAAGGATTAACGATTAAAAAATAACATTAATCCTTATAAATACTTTTTGAAAGTGAGCATTAAAGAGATATAATAGTCTATTAAATAGTGGTACTTTATTATCCTCAAGAGGTGGTTGTTACCACACCTAATGAAGTGGAGGTCACTAGTTCGAATTCCCCTCCCCCTTCTTGTGCATACTTGTCCAAAATATATATATATATATAGTGGTACTTTATTATGGATATGAATTCTAAGGTCTCCATAAGAAATTAATATGAAATTTAATGGAACTAATAATTTAAGTCCAATCCCACTGATTTTGGTGAGGTTATTTCTAAAACTAATGCTCTTTGATGTTCAATTCTTTAATAAGAACGATAACAATTGGAGACCTAATGATTAATATGTAGTCGAATAAAGTTGACAGTAAATTCGAATACTTTATTGTAAGGTGGGTGGCCATATGGTATTTTTACCCAAATATCAAACTTGGGTGTGAGGAATAATTAAGAGCCCACACTCTCTTAGTTCTAGGATTCGCTCTTCCGATACTCGAGTGAGGCAGTCGTTTGAAGCTAGCGCGATAAAGCACCCAAATTGTAGTAGATTTAAACATTTATCAAATTTTCTTTTTTTAAAAGTAGGTTTTCAAGTGATGTATCACTATCTCATAAGTTGGCGATAAATTTTTCATAATAATAAATCTCATGAGATGGAGACACATCATATGAAAACCAAGTTTTATGGAGAATTTGGTAAGTATAGTATTTTTATTTTTTTAAAGAAAAATTCATTCCGATTTCATTAGTGAATAATCAAAAGCATAAAAGCTCTTACAATCATAGAGCAGAAAGCTCTAAAATTCATAGCCGAAGTTAAAGGAATACACGACATAAAGGTAGAAAACAAACAAATCTTACATTGAAATCCTATGTTGTCTACATCCGCTAACACATACCCAATCTTTGGCTTATAGAACAGATTTGCTTGGTGCAGACTCAATCCGAGACATAGGTAGCCATTCTCCAGACATGAGCAAAAGCACAACACCAAAACAAGTCATTCTCGACCCAAAATGCCAGAAAATTATTCACGTCCTAAGCACAAACGCCAGGACAACAAAATAAGCAAGAAACTACATGGAAAAAACAAAACAACAAAGAAATCTACAACATAGCAGCAAGGCGGAGTCACGACGGCCGTTGTGTTATAGGGCACCAAGAGAGAAAAAAACTCTAAACAAAACCAGAACAAAAGGGAAAACCGCACAAACAGGTAGGGGGAGGGGGAAAGATGAGGGGGGAGGGTGCTCCCAACACCACCCACCCCCCTCCCCAGAGGGACCTCAAACATTCAATTCTTGAAACAGCATTTTCTTGTTAGTTTTGTGTGCGTGACAACGTGAGGGAGTTATATATATAGTTTCCCACGCATACATAAACACAAGTTTAAAAATTTAAAGAGAAATGATAAATATCATTATACATCTCATCTTTCACTCACAGTGAGTCCACAAATTTAATAGTGAATTTGCAAGAAAGATGCTTAAAAGAATAATGTATAACATGCCTCAAATTTAAATCTAACAAACACACACTCTTTCTCTCAAATTACCAAAATCAAATAAAAAAAATCAAAATTACAATCTGCTTGACTACCAGCCAACCCATCTTTCCCCGTCACAAAAGCTTTAAAAGAACTAAAGAAGTTCAACGGCATGTATTACTTACAAAATTTTATTGACAATACACACTACATTTGCTTATGCAAAAAGAATTTTTTTTTAAATTAAAATTAATAAAATTCTACCTAAAATCGACAATGTCAAAAGAAATCTTAAATGGATTAGCTATATTATCAATTGAAAATGAAATGTTACAAAAATTTGAATATAAAACACTAAACCAAAAAATGATAAGAATGATCTGGAGACATACTGAAAGTCATTCTTGAACCTGCTTTCACAAAACTCAAAACTAAACACCTAATTAATTAATTAATTAATTAAACACAAACTTTAAAAGGATCAAAAAGAGATAATTAAATATTATAAAATAAAGATATATATCATCATCAGTCATCACCATCACCAGCTCTGATTTAGAGGGACTTGGAAAAATCTTGGTTGGATCCAGACCCCTTTAAGATGGCGGGTTTCGGAGTTTTGAGTTTGAGCAGCATAAAAGGTCTCACAAAAGACAACCTCGTCAATATTGTCACAAGAAATCTGTGTCGCACATGTAGAAATTGAAACATCCTTTGACAACCCAACTCTTTCGTCCATCCCCTTACTCAAAAATTTCTTCATTCTATTTCTAGAAAGACACTTTAGATAATTTCTTTGGGAGCAAAACCTTATTGGAAGTCACTAAATGTTCCTCAACGACCTTTCTTTAGCCTAAAACATTAAGGTCATTGAGAAACATTTAGTGCGTTCCAATAAGGCTTTGGCCTGCACCCTAATAGAAAAGCTTTAAAGTAAAACCTTTTACAGTTTCAAAATGTGCCTGAGCACATTATAGAGATGAAGGGCATAACAGCTCATTATAAAGTCCCTAAAGGTTGAGTTTTGAGTCATTGTGGTCAATTTTATTTTAAATTCTCTCATCTAAATATGGTATTTTTCATATATCTTGTGGCACATATAAGGATAACTGATCAATAAAGGAACGTCTGATCATGTGTGTTCAAGAAGATGAGAGATTAAGACATGAGAATCAAAAAGTTACTCATGTTAAGGGAAAGACCTTGATAAGCAATCATATCCAATAGTTAATGAATGAGAACAAGGTGCCAACAAAGTGTTTTGATAATTAAGATACTTGTTTCTCTTACAATAAGGAAAATTATGGGCATATAAAGAATGATTGTATAAAGTATCATGAATGACTTGAAATAAATGATCTCATACATCTACTGTGTCATGAATCTCTTTTATTGACTCTCCTAAATACTGTGTGGATTGGATTTGATTTAGCGATCTACGTTGTCAACATAATGCAAGGTTTTCTAAATAATACTTGTTTACAATTGGAGGTTATTGGGATCTATAGATTAATTTTAAAATTCAGTTATAGTTTTGACCTTAATAATGTTTTATATATTCCACAATTTTTTAGAAATTTAATTTCTATTTTAGTTTGTTAAAATCAAGTTTGAACATTATTAAAATTTTTGGGTGGAATATTAAATTAATGGTCTATTTAAAATTAATCTAGATCCCAATTTTCGAAAATTAATCCCTGTATATAAATGTTGACATAAAGCAGAGTCTTATGAATGAGAAAATCCTCTATGTTATGGCATTGGAGATTGGAATATATCTTTATGAATAATAAAATGTCGATAAATGATAGAGTTTTTTTAAAATTCTTGAAATTTACTATATTTGGTATTTATGTGGACTGCACCAAGGAAAAGCACCAACTATACCACTAAAGGTGCCAACAAAAGGGTTTTTTGAGATTCTTGAGATCATGTTATAAGTGTAGACTTTTTTCATACTTCTTGCCTAAATGGTTAGAGATATCCTATCTCTTTCGGTAATAACCATATAAAGTTTATGTATCTCTATCTTCTAAATCATATGGTTTGGGCATTAAATGCTTCAAGTACCTATAAGGTAGAAGTAGAGGACCAAAACAAAAGAAAGTTAAGATCGTAAGATCTGATAGAGGCAGATAGTATTATGATAGGTACATGAAAAGGGGACATGAAAAGTAATTTTAATATTCTATTCTCCTAATGGAGTGAAGCCTTGAAAACCGTTGTGTATACATTTAACTGGGTTCCATTCAGGGTTGTCTATAAGACACCTAAATTAAGGAATGAATGGAACCAAGTTCAAATTGTTTACACATATGGGGTTGTCCTGCTAAAGTGAGGATTTATAATCCACACCTAAGAAAATTAGTTTCAAGGACAACTAACGGAATTCTGTAGGCTATGCAATAAACTCCAAAGAGTTTAGTTTTTACTGTCCTTCATTCAATCCTAGAATTGTTGAGTCTAGATATTCCAAATTTTTAGAGAACGCTGAACTTAGTGGGAGTGCTTATCATCAAGGGATTGAATTAGAGGAAGCACAAGGGTTGACTGAAGCCCCTTCACATGAAGGGCGTTTGATTGTGCTTAAGAAAAATCAAATTGATTATCTTCAACCACAATCGGTTTCAGAACAATCAACTCATGAGGAACAAGTTCATAATAACCCTACTCAGACTTTTCCAAATGCAAAGGAAGTAGGATTAAGTAGATCTTCTAGAATAAGGTGACTAACAATCCCTAGTGATTATGTTGTATACTTCCAGGAATCTGATTTTTATGTTAGGCCTAAAGACGATCCAAAAATTGTTTTCACGTCATTTTGGGTGGAGATAACTTCACATTGTGTTTCAATGCCATGAAGGAGGAGATGAAATCCTTGGCTAAAATTCAAGTCTGCAATCTTGTTGGCTTACCAAAGGGAGTTGTAGCCATAGGCTGCAAATGGGTTTACAAAACTTACCGTTGCTTGAAAGAAGGAAAGAGAGAGGAGGGAGAGGCAAAAATCGTTGGAGGGAAAGAAGAAACCAAAAAAATTATATATATATTAAAGAAAGCAAGAGGAAGAGAGAGAAATAGTAAATAAATTATATGGATATATGAACTGTGCATGCTACATGTAGCATGGCACTATGCACAAATGCATATAAAATGCAACATGCTAATATGATGTGGGGCACTTTTACTCATTTTCTTAGTCATTGTGAATAAATAGTGCAATATGGCTATTCCAATATAACTCATGAGTGCTCTAAGGAAAAGGGCTACAGGGGAGGACCATTCTCATTTCTGATCCAAAAGGAAGAGAGAATGAGCAATCCTAAAAACAAAAAAGGGGTGGGCTCCCTAACAACAGACCCAAAATAAACTAAAATAGTGCATAAATAATTACAAATGGTAGGAAATTGGTTAAACAAGTGACCCGGTCCTCTCAAGGGGCTGCACAAAGCAATGGAGGCTAAGCAAAGGGTATGGAAACAGCCGAAGTTTCTGATCTGGTTGCGAAAAAGTAAAAAAAAAAAAAAAACAGCAAAGAACACCTACTAGCTAGGTAGACAGAAAACGAAGGAAGACAATAAGAAAGAGAGGAGGAGGAAAGGAGAAAGATCTATTCATCCTCCCTTAGAGACCCTCACAAGGAGGTGGAAATAAATTATCTAGAAAGAAGGTAGAGCCTCTCTCTCTCTAGAAAAAGGACGTTGGTTTTGTAACAAAAAAAAAATGTTTTCTTAAAATTTAAAAGGTCTAGGTTCCCTTAAAATCTAAGGTATAGGTTCCCTCAGATTCTAAAATTTATCACATTACGTATTCACGTAAAAAATTAGTATCATAGCCTACTTGCTCAATGACTAATCCAAGGCTGGATAGACTTAAGCAGCAATTTGGTAGTCTTATGACTATGTTCAAAGGCTTTATCAATAAATCAACCGAGCAAATGGAAGAGCGGATGAAAATGATGAAAATGAGGGAGAAAAACATTGACCACTTTCTCTCAAATAAGGTGTTTGATGTAAAAAATAAAATAAATGAAGTCATCCTTTCATTTACTTTGTATAATACTTCGTACTCCCTTTTGCTGAAAGGATCACTACTTCTTCACGTTCCATAATACTCAAATTTGCCTATTTTGAGTGATTTTTCGCGTCTAGAAGAGTAGCCAATTTAAAGTTTTTTTTTTCTTCCAACATGAACGGTAAATAGGCAAAAGAGCCTATTCAATATTCACAACTACAAAATTTTTTATTGTTTTTTTCTCTCTCCTCCCCCTCCGTCTCTCTCTCCTTCTCCTCTCCTCCATTTTTGGTTTGCTCATCTTCCTCCACTAGACCAGAAAATCGTTTTGTTCGCTCCCTCCTCCATAACACTTCGTTAAATCTACCCACTTGAGAATCAAAACCCATTATGAGAAAAAATTGTTGGGATTATCCCACATCAGTTGTGGAAGGGGCTGGTGGTCCGTTTATAAGTGTGAGGGAAAGTCTCACCTCTTGAGCTAGCTTTTGGGGTTGAGATAGGTCCAAGACCACCCAACACTGGTATCAGAGCCCAGGTTTACTAACACGTCTCGGCCCAACAATCCACGGGAAAAGCGGGTTGTCGTTGCTATAATCCAAGACCCGATGTGTGAGGGGGAGATTGTTGGGGTTATCCCACATCAGTTGTAGAAGGGGCTGGTAGTCCGTTTATAAGTGTGAGGAAAAACCTCATCTCTTGAGTTAGCTTTTGGGGTTGAGATAGGTCAAAAACCACCCAACAAAAATTCCATCCAATTTGGCCAATAACAACAAACCAAAACAGCCAGAAAACTCTCCTTCCATTAAATCCGAAAATCACACCCTAAAATCGACACCCATCAAGCCAAATCGTCCCTTAACGCCTCTCCTTCTCAGCCTCCAGCTCTTCAACACCAACACTCTTTTCTTGATTTTTTTTGCGGCTTTGACATTCAAGATTCATGAGAACCCTCTTGTTAGTTGATGGACTTTCCAAAAATTGGAGGATAGATAGAAAGATGTTTGTGGAGCAGAAATGCATGCTTTTGTTGTTAATCTTCATCTCTACAATTTTGGTTGTGGTGAGCGAGAGTGACAGGTAAAGGGGGTTTGGGCTGGAAAATAAGTCAGGGGAGGAGGGCTGGAGGGGTGTGCGTGGTGAGGAAAAGAGTGAAGAAAAAAAAAAATATATATTTAAAAAATAATATTTAAATAAAGTAAGAAGGTAAAATAGATAGTCTGTATAAGTTTATTGTAAAAAATTAGTAACTAAATTAGAAAAAATAGTATTTTGAATAGTTAAAATAGCCGTACTTGCTGAAGATGCTCTACGTGAGAGTGGAGAGCTTCTCTGGGGTGTGTTAAGACATTTTCTCTAGTATTTTTTTTTTTAATTTCTCCCAAAAAGTCAATTAAAAAGAGGGAAAAAGCTTTGCCAAAAACACAGCCTTACTTTTTGAAAAGTAGCTATAAAAGTCAGTAAGCTTGACACTTATTCCATAAAACTCAAAACTAAAGACCAAATTAATTGAAGACAAACTTCAAAAGGGGCAAAAGATAAAAAAAATCTCCTAATGGATTTGGCTAAACTCCATTGAAAAACAAAAATCATCACCAGCTCTGAGTTGGAGAGACTTGGAAAAATCTGGGCTGGATCCACACCCCTTTAAGATGACTGGTTTTGGAGCTCTCAGCAGCATCAATGGTCTCACAAAACAAAACCTCGTCAACATTGCAAAAAGACACCTGTGTCCCACAAGTAGAAATGGACACATCCTCCGACAAACCCAATCGTTTGTCCATCCCCAAACTCACAAATTGCTTCCTTCTGGGAATAAATTCTAGACCATTCGCTTCCGGTGGCCGCTTCTCTCTCGGAGCAACGGCTAACCGGAAAAACCCCCAGTCCTGGCTTTCAACATAAAATCTGACAAGCTTGTCCACGCTGTCAAAAAAGCTGAAACATCCCTCATAAAAAGCCGCACCTTTCACTGCACCCAACGCCGCCAGTGGACAAGAGGTCTTGTGATTGGTCCACGCGTCAGCCCCACGTTGAAGCATGTTGACTTCCAGCTCTTCTGATTCATTGCTCCGGCTGATGACAGCAACGACGCAGTTTTCAGAGGTGGGGGGCGACGAAAATGTGGCGACATGGTCGGTGATTTCCGAGAAAGGGAGCTTGGGGAGGTGAATTTTGGCGCGGGAGAAGGGGCAGAAGAAGAAGATTGAGCCGCCGTTCTGGAACAGAAGAAGCCAGCCATGGGTTGATGCAAGGCAAGTTGTTGATGATCCAATCAGATCTGGGATATGGATGCTGTGCTTTTCGCCGGAGTTGCTCACCAAAAGGCATTCGCAAGTGGGGCTTTCGCCATAGACAAGAAACCAAGCTTCTTTTGAGGACTCAATCTGAGCAGAAGCGGTGGCAGAAGCAGAACTCCAATCCTTGCAGACACTGCGGAAACTGAGAAGCTCGATTATGCCTAAACTTTCTGCAATTGTTGCTAAGAGCTCAAGAGGAAGATCCGACCAGTTCCTATTTTCCATTTTGGCCTCACTTAGTTATTATCCCTGCTAAATATATGTGTCATATATATGAATTAACATAGAAAATAATTACAGAAAAACTAGCAACCGATGAACCGTTAAATCACTAGTTATCTCAAAAACTTAAGTTGATAGAACAATATATAAATTAAGATAGAAAATAATTACAGAAAAACTAGCAACAGAGGAACAGTTAAATCACCAGTTATTTCAAAAACTTAAGTTGATAAAGCAATGGGCGAAAGGAAGATTCTGTTTGGAATTGCGTTCGAAAAATAGGGTTTTTAAGTAAAAAAAAAAAACGTTTTTTTTTTTAGGCAAAAACATCATTTTTAAACTTTTATCAAAAGTATGTTTCAGCCATTTTTAAGTTTTTTAGACTCTTAAAAGAGCTTTTAATTTTTTTACCAAACAAATACTTTTTTTTTATTCAAATAGACTTTTTGAGTGTTAAATGCACTTTTAGACCCCTCAAACGCAATCTCAAACAGTCCCTTAATAACTTAATCAACAATTTAACACTTCCCTCGCATGTAAGCTTAAACTCTCTTTTAATAGGTGAAGCTCAACACGTAAAATATTTAATTTAAATTTTGGGTGATTTGACGGAGTCAATGTTTGAACTCAGGACCTTGATCTGTTTTTATGAGTAATGTTATAAATCTTCATAGGGTCTTCTCAAATGTGATGTGGCTTTTAAAATTACCACTGAATTTGAGATGTGGTTTATTGAACTATGATATATTAGTGATTTTAAAAGCCACATCACATTTGTGAGGATTCTAGGAAGACTTATAGTATTACTCCTGCTTTGATACCATGTTAAATCACTAGTTATTCCAAAAGATTGATATAATTAGTAAATATTAGAGATGTCAACCCAGTCCGGTTTCTCGGTTTTTGGTTAAAACTGAGGACCAGAACCGGGGTACCCCGGTTCTTGATTTTGGAAAACCGGAACTAGGAACCAAGTCCCGGTTACCGGCCGGTTCCGATTTGTACCTGGTCCGGTAACCGGTTTTTTAAGAAAATTGATTGATGATGAGAAAAATTCAAGATTTAATTGCAAAACAAAAATTAAACAACTTTTTACCCATTAATTTTTATTTCCACCACAAACGCAAAGAATATAACATGAAAAAACTGAAACTTAAGGAAATTTATAGCCAAAATTTATCAATAAGCCATCCACTTATTATAGTTTCAATCAAACACATAGCAAAGAAGCCAATTTTTGGCCAAACCCACAACTCAACTTAGCAAAATAAACAACAATCGACAAACCCACAACTTAATTTAGCAAAAGAAGCAACAATCGGCCAAACCCACAACTCAACTTAGTAAAATAAGCAACAATCGGCCAAACTCACAACTTAATTTAGCAAAATAAGCAACAATCGGCAAAACCCACAACTCAACTTAGCAAAATAAGCAACAATCGGCCAAACCCACAAATTAATTTAGCAAAATAAGCAACAATCAGCCAGAAAGAATTTTATTTTCACACTATTTCTTGGCAACCAAACACATCTCTAACTAGCGAGATGCACTAATGGTGGCGAAACCTCCAAGTCTCTCGCACTGGCGCACTAGAGTTTGCAAAAGGTTTCATGTGTAATGCACTGACGGTGGCGGAAGTGAAAGAGAGAGTGGCGTTGAGTCGTTGATTGAAGAGAGAGAGAGAGAGAGAGGCGTGAAGGGGGGGAGAGAGAGAGAAAAAGAGAGAAGCGGAAGAGTGACTTGAGAGAAAGAGAGAGGCATCACTACAAAAAAAAAAAAAAAAAAAAAGCCATTTTTTGACGTGGCAAACAGTACAATTTTTTTGCCACGTCAGTAAATGTTGACGTGCCTCAACAAATTTTTTTTTGACTTGTTGAATTTGACACGTCAATATTTATTGACGTGTTACATTCAACACGTCAGTATTTCCTGACGTGTCAAATATTGACACGTCAGGAAATTTAAATTCAATTTTTTTTTTAATATATCAGGTTTCTAACGTGCTAAAAATGGCATGTCAGAAATTTCTGACGTGCCATTTTTAGCACGTCAGCAATCTATAAAAAATATGTTTATATTATATATATTTCAATTTTTTTTTACAGCTTCCTGACGTGTTCAAACTAGCACGTCAGAAATTTCTGACGTGCTAGTTTGAGCACGTCAGGAATTAAAAAAAAAAAAAAAATTAAAATGAAGAAGATAGCTAGAAGCTAGTGTGCAGAGAGAGAAGGAAAAAAAAATTGCAGGGTACTGTACGTGCACACTACAGTGTGTTGGAACGTGGGGTAGGAAAAAGAAAAGGAAAAAAAAATTAGAAGAATAGAAGCCTACGTGCAGAGAAAAAAAAAAAAAAAAAAAAAGGAGAGAAGAAGAATGAATTAATTAAGAAAGGGAGAGAAGAAGAACAATGAAGAGAAAAAAAATAAATAAATAAATAAAAGAAAGCCTGACGTGCCAAATATGGCACGTCAGGAATTCTTTTAAATATATATATATATTATATGTTTCAAAAATAAATAAATAAATATATATTTTTTATATTAGGTTTATTTATATTATATATATTCACCTTTTTCTTTTTCTTTTTTTATGTCAGATTCCTAACGTGCTAATTTTAGCACGTTAGAAACCTGATATCAAAAAACAAGTGGGATTTTCAACTTTTTTCCCTCTTTTTCCCTATCTTCTTTCCCTCTTCTTTTCCCTTTATAATTCTATTATATATTCATCTTCTTTAATCTCTTTTCTTTTATTTCCAAACTCAGCTCTCTCTCTCTCCTCTCTCAATCTCCCTAGCCTCTTCTCTCTGCACATCCAGCCGGCCACCAGCTCCTCTAGAGGAAAGAAGAAAAGGAGAAAAAGAAGATCGAGGAAGAAGAAGACAAAAGAAAAAAATGGGAGAAGATCAGAAGATCCAGAGAAGCAGCAGAAAAAAAAAAAAAAAAATGAGAAGAGATCGAAGCAGCAAAAAAAAAAAAAAGGAGAAGAGAAGAGGATCGAAGAAGAGAGATTTTTTATTTGAAGAAGCTCTGATTTGGTTTGTTTTGATTTGATTTGAGAGATTTTTGATTTTTGATTTGAAGAGAAGAAGATCAAAGAAGGATAAGGTTTATTTTTTGATTTGGGTTTTTGATTTTTTGGGTTTGGGTTTTTGAAAATGAAGGAAAGAAGAGAGAAAAGAGAGTGAAAATGGAGGAAAGAAGAGAGAGAGAGAGAGAGAGAGAGAGAGAGTGAAAATGGAGGAAGGAAGAGATCAGGGAGAGCTGGGGGAGAAGACGTACTGTTCCAGAATTAAAAAAAATATTTTTAATTAAAAAAAATCCAGAAAAAAATAAAAAAAATAAAAATTATTATTTTTTAATAATTTTAAATTTCTTGACGTGTCAAAATTGACACATTAGGAAATTTAAAATTTTTTTAAAATAAATAATTTTTCTTTTTTTAATTTTTTTCTGGATTTTTTTTCAATTCAAAAAATTACTGACGTATCAAATTTTGACACGTTTGTAATTTTTTGAATTGAAAAAAAATCCAGAAAAAAATTAAAAAAAGAAAAATTATTTATTTTAACACGTGTCAGAAAGTGACACGTCACGAATTTTCATTTCCTGACACCCATATTTTTCACGCATGAAACACGTCAAAAATGTCCCGTCAGGAGGATTTCCTGATGTGTTAGATGGTCTAACACGTCAGGAAACTTGTGTCAACAAAAATTGATTTTTTGTAGTGCGTGAAATAATTAACCTAAACCTAAAATAAAAAAACAAAAGTAAAAAAAAGTGTATATATATATATATATATATATGTGCACTCGGTTCCGGTTTCTCGGTTTTTACCAGGTGCCAAAAACCGGGACCGGAATCGGGATCCCTGGTTTTTTATTTTTTTGCAACCGAAACTGAAACTGGGTTTCCAATTTTCAGTTTCCCGATAATTTTTGACACCCTAGTAAATATTCAAATTCAAACAGATTGTATTTATTATAAATAAGCTCTCATCTTATCATAGTAGGTAAACTTCTTAGATAGAGTTTGAATTGTAATTTCATCTTATCATAGTAGATAAACTTCTCAGATAGAGTTTGAATTGTAATTTAAATTGTAATCATGATCTCTCTAGATCATTTAGAATTCAAATATGTAATTCTGTTTATTAAAGTTCTATATATACAAACATCCTAAGACTCAATTGAGCAAGGCAAAACAACCATTTATATAATATTACACGAACTGATAATTAATACTCATATTAGATAGATTTACAGACAGTTCATATGAATGATATATGACTCAACAAGTTTCCAAGGAGTAACTCAATCGGTTTGGGACCACGCCTTATGAAGTGGAGGTCTTGGGACCACGCCTTATAAAACGGAGGTCACTAGTATATATATATATGACTCAACAAATGTTTAATTAAAATTCAGTTAATTTTTTTTTTTCTATTTTATCTACCCATTTTTACGAAATATCTATATTTTTGCTATCCACTTTAACCATAGAAGAATTTCAATATTCTCAGAGAAGATAAAGAATCAAATTGAATATATATATATATATATATATATATATATATATATATCCTTTGTCTTTTTCTTTTTTTTTTTTTCTTTTTTTTTTGGCAAAAATGATGAAACTTTTGTTTGGTATTTTTAGCCCTATGTGAGTGCTTTTATCTGTGTTATTGGAAAAGTGGCCAAGGATTTTTAGGAATTCTAAGTTTTATTTTTCATTTTTTATTTTTTTTAGAATAGTTATAGGGAAGCTTAGAAGTGTTTTATTTTTCGAGCTTGAGTCAAAGCTATGGACATAAATTACGACACATAAAACACCCTTCAATACAAAATATTTTTTATATTTATGTTGTTTTACATTTTTTTTTTTAAAAAAAAAATACACTCAAAACCCATTAACAGACATATATTTGTTTCTAAAAATTTTAGGAAGCATGTTACTAAGCTTCTTAATAGTCTTACAATAAAAACAAAAATAAAACAAAAACAATAAAAAAAGCAAGAGATGCCAGTGATGGAGTAACTCATATTTATTGCATCCTCACATAAACATTTGATTCAAGGGCATTTTATCTAATTAAATTAAGAGGTGAAAGATAAAGACAAGTGAACCCACCTTTACTTTAATATTTAATATCATGTTAGATCATAACTTATTTCATAAATTTAAGTTAATTGAAAAATATGAATTTAATTATTAAATCAATATTCTAACCAAACCAAACTGGAGGTCATTTCCAACATCGTAGCTAAGGAGGAATTGGAATCCATCCGGCCAAGATTAAAGGCGACCTATTTTGTTATCGAGATAGTCGTGCACTTCTATGAATTTTCTTAACTACCCACGAGAAGGAGGCCAGAGTGGTAGAGATTACATCAAACAACAAAAGGTTGGGCAACTCAACAATAAGTCCCAAAATAACCCCATCAGTATAAGTAAACAGAAAAAAAAAAAAGAGGCACTGCATCAAATGAATGACGAGAACCTATGCTTTCTTGGTACGAAGACCAAGAAAATTGGCCACCAATTAAGATGTTTGAAAAGGTGCACCAGAGATGGTGCACACAATAAATATACAACTGTAATAGCGAAAGAGAGCTACAGCAGCATGGGGAACCTTGATGGAGGTTGAATCAAAGCTAATTAAAAGAAAAACCAGCGCGGAGTCCAGGTGACACCGCATAACAATTTGTAACCAGATCGAGAGAACACCAAGAAAGGTGGAAAGGGAATCTAAATTCCTGAAACTATAATAGAACAAAATTAAAAATAATAGCATCAGTCGAAGGCGAGGCTGGGGATAGCTATAGGTACCCAAATGAAGATTGGTAAGTGTAAGCCTCTTACTGACGTGTGAAGACCACGTGCCTGCAAGGAAAGTCAGAAGATGAAACAGGGCTTCACAAGACCTACGACAGCTGTTGAAGGTGGCGGAGCGGAGGAACAGAGGCGTCATACGCCACTTAATTCAGCGCATGCGCTTGTGCGTGCAGTACACGCGCCCGCGAGTAAGATCTACTCGCAGGCGCATGTGATACACGCTCCGACGCGTGGTGGTCCGTTTGAAACCGGGCTGGCAGTGTTTGATGGTGGAGACTCCCAGGGGCATGGTGGAGTGGCGCGGGCAGGGTTGTAGCTTCCTAAAATGAGCATTTATGATTTTAGGGAAACCAAATCCAAAAATTTCAAGAAGGGGGCTGATTTGAGGTTGGGGATAGGTGGAGGAGTTGATGATCGGACGATTTGCAGTAAAGGGGTAGACGATGCTATTGTTGGACAAAAATAAAACGCCAAAGGCGTTGGATAAGGCCTCCAAAGAGGAGGATAAAACCGCCAAAGAGGAGGATAGAGCCTCCAAAGAGGCGTTTTGAGCCTTCGAAGAGGCAAGAAGGGGAGGGGGGAGAAGGAAAAAGGATTTAGAGGGGAAAGGGGAGGAGGAGAGAGCTTCCCATGGAGGAGGTTGGAGGGAGACTATGGAGGTTTTTTGAGGTGAGAGAACAAAGGTTTTTTTTTTTTTTTTTTTTTTTGGTAACAAACCAACATTCATTCAAACAAAGAGGATTATAGGGAGAACAGAAAAAAAAAAAAAAAAAAAAAAAAAGAAAAAAAGAGCTTACTAAAACCCCAACTGGCCAGATCTCAAAAATCAGAATGAGATCATAAATGGAAAAAAAAAAAAAGAAGATGTGAATGCAGCCCGAGAAAACCCTTGCCGCGGCGCATACAGGTGATTGATACTTCTATCGGGAGTACGAATACCTCTATCAAGCATCTAAACAAGCTTCCTAAAAAGCCATGGAGATTTAGATGAGAAGTAACTGTGGAAAAAAGGTTTCCAAAGGAAACCAGAAAGAAAAGGAAAAAATATCCACTCCATAGACAAAGAGTCTGAAGACCAAATAGATCGGGATAAAAACTAAGCAACAAAGCTGAAAAATATAGAAAGTTACACAAGATAACACGAAAAAACTCAAAACACAGCAGCTACGACGAAGGGGAGCTTCGGCAAACGCTGCATGACGTGTGGTTGTCGGAAGGAGCCACACAGGAGGTCGGTGGAAAGTTGGAACGTTGATGATGACGGTGGATAGGCACGTGTCTAGCTGGGGGTAATGGAAAGAAGTAGATCTGACTTTGAAAAAGCCATTCTTTAAGCCAACACAGATCCGGCCGGTGAAGCGATGAAGGAGGCAATCCATGGAAAAGAGGAAGCGGGAGATCCATTGCGACTGCTGTTTCTTGAGGGTCAGGGATAAATCGTCAAAGACGATAGATAGATCTCTAGAAAACTCTAGAGAATAAAGAGTTGTCTCATGAAAGGAGAAACTCATGAAGAAAGGGAACAAAAACCAAGAGAAGGGGGTGGGAGGAGGAGGGAAACCAGAAGGTCTCTCCTCCTCAAGCTTAGTAGGCTGCGTTAGAGATCGGAGAGAGAAGTTTTCTTAAAAGTTGTTGCATCGGTGGGAGAGTTAATTTGCTTCTAAGAGCACATTGGCTTAGTCATTTCTTACTTTTATCTAAAATATATAAGCAAAACACTAAAAAACTATATGCATTGGATTGTGCATCTCAAATGCAAAATATTCATTTGTGAATCGTGCACGCATCCATCTCATTAATTAATATACATGAACTTGAAATTCTGGATAGTCTAATAATAAAGAATTTTCGTCTATGTTCAGCTGCGACATCGATCGGATTCGTCATTCATCTATATATGCTGGAGAAGATAACAAAAAGCAGCAACAACAACAATTGTAAAGCTTCAAACAAACCTAAAACAACACAAACAAATGAATCCTGCTATATTACCTTACACCAGATTCGGGTAAATTGAGAAAACCCCTGCTAGAGAGAAGAGCAATATGGATGGACGAAGAGAGTTGAAGATACTGTTGTATTTATATATTCTAACAGATACATATAAAGTGACTCAACCACTAGAATTGTTTTTAACTTTTGAATCAGCCACTACGTACCAGAGTTTTAATTTCACTATTCCTATAACACCTGTTCATCATTTTCAAATCTCATTCGACGTAACAACCAATAATTTTAATTGAATTAACAAATAAGTATTTATATATGTTTGGTTCCATTGTTAGAGCACTGACGAGGGCATTTGGTCTAGTGGTATGATTCTCGCTTTGGGTGCGAGAGGTCCCGAGTTCGATTCTCGGAATGCCCCCGTAAAAGCTTTTTCTTTTTCTTTGTTGTTTTTTAAACCAAATGTGCCTTTCTTCCGAGTCAAAAGACAAAATCGACATTACCAAACTGGGTACAACGCTTATCCATTCCAGGGCCTTCTTCGTCTTTTGGCGTCTTACTGTTTTGGCTCACTATGACGTCGTTTTAGATGGCCATTCCCATTAGACTTAAAAACCAAAAAAGACTATAAAACCAAATTGAAGGGGCATTCCGAGAATTGAACTCGGGACCTCTCGCACCCTAAGCGAGAATCATACCACTAGACCAAATGCCCACCTATGATTTTCTTTGTTATTAGTATTAATAAAATATAATTAGTAGACAAGCAAACAAAGATATATAAAATACATATTTCCCTCCGAAAGATTCAACTGAAGTATTTCCCCTCCAAACCCTTTCCATATTCATATTCCAAAAGTCATCGTGCTCTGTGTGTGATGTGATGACTTAAGAAATGTTGACACCAAAACCTCACAACTTCCCAATGGCTGATCATATCGACACTCAGATTCTCGGCTCTCCGTCTGATCCTCCATCATCACCATCACCTGGTAAATCCTTTCTCTCTCTCTCTTCATTCTTCTCTGCCCATGTTTGCTGTGATCAAACAATCCATTGAAAGTAATTTAGAAAGAAAATTACATAACTGATTGCATTCGAAATTGAAATGATAAATGCGATCATCGGTTTCTGACAAATTGTAAAATGCCCATATCTTAAACAATAACTCGATGGTTTTTTTTTTTTAATAAACGGATTTATATAATGATAGTGGAAAATGGAAATAGTTTTTCAAATATATGGAAACTAGACAAAAAAAAAAAACACGCTTTTTGATATTCAGATGCAGTGGAATTGGTTTGTAATGTGGATTTTTATTCTGGGTAACAAAACTAGGAAAAGAAGCAGATGGTGGGGAATTAGAAAATACCTTGGGTTATTTTGAAGACACTGTTGCAGTAGATAGTCCCCTGGCGGAAACCGAGTTGGAGAATCTTGGTTTTGACAGTGAGCTAGTAGATGATGAGTATGGGGAAGAAGTGGTGCCTGACAGTGAGGATGAAGGAGTGCGTGGAAGTGTTGTTAATGGCGTTTTGGGTGGAAGATTCAAAGGGAATGTGCTGGAGATGCAGAGGGGGCAGCTGAGTTCTCCTCGTAAGCGAGCCGAGGATGTGGTGGCAGATTCTGATGACTCTAACCATGAAAAAAGCAATGCAGGTTGGTGTTTATTCAATGTATGAAATGAAATATAATTTTCATTGTCTTGTTCTATCTCTGAGTTCCTGTTAAGTGGAATATGTAGTTGCTGAATCTTTGAGGGGGAAAACTAGTAATTTTCTTTTTTGTACTATTCTGTGGATGTGCTTGAAGGGAATGAAGCGTCTTCTATCAATTTAAATCAATCTCATCCACCCGAACGTGGTTACAACTTTCCAAGGTCTCAGGAACCTAGGGAGTCGTCTCAAGACAATGCACTCAACTTTGTGGACAGATTCTTGTCATTTAACAATGTGGACTTGTCTCCGGGAGTCGACAACCGAAAAACTGTGAGGGAGAAATCGCCTCTTGTCCCAAGTGCAAAGGGAGCTCAAACTTTGGTAAAGAGAATTACACGTGGAACCCCAATTGGAAAAACAGGAACCTTTGAATGGACTGGCAGTGATCAGCATGGAGAAGGAGAGAGTGATTTTTTTTGCAAAAGGGTGGAGGCATCTGTTGATTTTGGAGGCTGCAGACAGAGATCAGTGAATGGATATCAGGAGGCTAGGAATGTACAAGCAAGTGAAAATAACAGTGTTAAGGAATTGGATAATCAGTTGGATGCAAGGTTAACAGGACAGCAGTTGGAAGATAGTGATATAGGAAGGGATGCATCCAACATGTTCGATATTGGTTTTGGCACTCAAGTGGCTGCTGAAGCAATGGAAGCTCTAGCATGTGGACCTCCAGCTGGCTGCAGTTACAGTGATGCTTATGGAGGTCTAGAAAGTACCCTTGATCAATCTCTAAGGGGTGTAACTGAGAAAAAAGCTCGTTTAGGACATTCTTCCTTTCAAAAGAGTGCTTGTTCTGATGTAGGAGACATACCAACAAAGTCGACACGAAGAAAGCGTTCTGCTAGAAGATTTAATAGAGGAGGTTCTGGTTTATTTCAGAAGCAGTCAGAAACTAAGGAGCTCGGTCTTGAGTTGGCAGCAACAACAAAAGTGAAAAAAGGGAAGTCCTCTACTGAGAAACAGCTGCATTGTGGAAATTATTCTGATGCAAATGGAAGTTCAGGCAGAAAATCTGATAAGCCTACCATGCAAAGAAATGCAGAGGAATCTTCAGGAAGGGCCAAACTTAGAGAGTTTGAGATTGATATGTGTTCATTCATATCAGTTGAACATACCTCACTTGGCAAAGGACATTCCCAAGGGAAGTGTATTAATTTATCTCCTGTTTCCCAAAGAACCAAGCCATTAATGTCAGAGGTTAAGTTGATAAGTAGTAAGGATCAATTCGATAATCCAGGAGAAAGGATAAATGATGGTGGTATAATTCAGTACAGAAGAAAGAGGAGCCGTATAGTTGCTGATACAGTTGAAGTTTTGAGTGATAGAGAAAAATGTTCCACTCAAGAGGTTGCTGCCATTGCCAGTTCTTTAAGATCAAATCCATGGAGATATCCTAGACGGAAAAGAACACGTCATAATGTACAAAGCCATTCTAATGGATCTAGAAACCTCTATGCCCCATTCACTACTGTATATGCAAAAGGAAGCAATGTTCATTCGACTAAAAGTCATAAAATCTCAGAAGACAATGGCAAAGTGAAGGGGAAAGCAGGGTCATCAGTATACATTACCCCACATTGGCCTTCTTCAGAAAATGATTTTGACAGAAGCTTGTTAGTGAAAAACTTTGATGAACCAGACTCAGCAGGTGCCATTCGTAACTGTGAATCAGCTGTCATCAATACAAGATTGTTTCCTACAGGTTTGTGTAGTGCCAGTGCCTTGATGCAATCTGGAAATCTAGAAGGGAAAGAATATACATCATTTGCTGATGGTACAGAAAAGAACCATAAGATGGAAGTTCCATCAAAAAAGACTATCGAGCCATCTGGTTCAGAAAGTACTATTACATTTAGCTCCACGAAGGGCAGAAATGCAGCATCATCCAATTGTTTGTATTATGATTATCACAAAAAACCATGCTACAAAAACCTACCAAAATCATTCCTTTTGAAAGAGCTTATAAGACTAGGTGCCCCTGAGTCAATACCTGATATTACATGGAAAGACTTGAGAAGACGAAGAGATATGGCACATGTCCGAGTCTTGTTTAGCCAGCATTTGGATGGCGATATCATCAAGCAGCAGAAAAAGGTAGATCTTGGAAGCTTTTAACTTAGCGAGCTTTTCCTATTCCCTAGTACACTGCATGCGAAACAGTCATAAGCTGCATCTTAACTGCTTTTTATTTTCTACTGGCAGATTCTGTCACGACTGGGCATATCCCTCGCTTCATGTTGCAGGGATGCCACACATTTTATAGCCGACAAATTTGCACGTACAAGAAATATGTTGGAAGCCATTGCTCTTGGTAAACCAGTGGTGACACATTTATGGCTAGAGAGCTGTGGACAAGCAAGCTGTCTTATTGATGAGAAGAATTACTTTCTGAGAGATACCAAAAAGGAAAAGGAAATCGGCTTTAGCATGCCTGTTTCATTGGCTCGTGCAAGCCAACATCCACTTCTAAAGGTACGTATATCTTAATTTGGCTCTACCCAGATAGAGCTTTGGCTTGACTGCAAATTGGTTTTGACTTTTGTCTTGTCAATTGAGGTGTTTCTGCATGCTGATGTCTGGTACCATATTCTCTATTTGCTTCTCGCCAGCAGGGCCAAAGAGTCTTCATTACCGCTAGTATTAAACCTGCTAAAGAAATTATTACTAGCTTGGTCAAGGCAGTTCATGGCCAGGTGCGTGTATCTGCCAATATATGTACATCCACAGCTAGCAGCTACTAGTTTATTGTTGGTAGCAGCATAGCGCCTCTCCTGATGTGGTTGAATTGACTGTATGAAGGATCTGTTTTTGTGCTTTTTCTCTGCATCTTGCAGATGCAATGATTTTCTATGTACCATGCACCTCCTTAATGAATTCAATTACTGATTTTCTGATAAAATGCTCCTCAGCCGGTGGAGAGAAGTCAGATATCTGCAGCAAAGGATGAAAAGGTCCTAGATGATCTTTTGATTCTTTCTTGTGACGAAGATCATGCAATATGTTGGCCTTTCCTTGAAAGAGGTATGCATCTATCATCCCATCTTCTTTTCTATAAAACAAACACTCAAGAGCAGTTATTAAAAAAAAAAATCTGTGGAACCACCTATACTTGCAGGACTAGCAGTTTACAGTTCAGAGCTTCTACTGAACGGGATAGTTATCCAGAAACTGGAATACAAAAGGTCAGTATTGGTATGACAACTACATTGCAATATTTGCATATGCAAGCTGGGCTGAGTTTGGATCCAGCATTCAACAGGCTCTAGAAATCTGGTTTAATACTAACTCTAATTAACTAGTATCCACTTGAAAGTTTTTCATGCTTTTGAGAGGACATATAAGAAAAATTATGAAAAAATGTAGATAACGTTTCATATTTGCTAAATTGCTAATAATGTGAGCCTAGTTCTTTATGAATATTTTAACTGAATACATGAATAACCCGTCACATGTAAAGGGCAACTGATTCCTATCCTGGAGTTTGGAGTTGCAGCAGCTCATTTCATACTCAGTTTGGAATGGTATAAAGTGCTAAAGATCTCGCCAAATTACTTGAGAATTTGATCTGATGAAGATGAGTATAACTATCAACTTAAGCTTCTGTTTCGTTCCTGTGCAAGAGTGTCACAGATTGAATCATCCACCTTGTTTAAAAATAAAATAAACAGTGAACAATGGATAACTTCTGAGAACCTGATACAACTGATTGTAGTTTTAGCCAGGCCATTACTTGCAAGGGCATATTATGTGTCATGTATTAGATGAAATACATATGAGTAATGCTATATATTATATTTTTATCCCACAATTATTTTACAATGTTAACATGGCAGTCTCAACTAAATCTTTTAAAAAAATTTAACAATGACTTTTTAAGGGTTGGTTGACACCGTCATGTCAACATTGTGGATATTTGTGAGATAAAAATGTAATTTTTAGTATTGTTCAATACATATTGCATGTACAGTAAGTGTATGCTACTCTTTTCTTTTTTCTTTTTGGTGAGTGTATGCTAGTCTCATCTAGAAAATGCAGTGCATCTTTTCAGCCACTTGCTTCTTTAACACTCCTGTTCATTTTCTCAATAACAGACATAAGCTCTTCATAGATCAAGTCCAAAGAAATCGCTTAGCACATGACTAGAAGCCACGTGCCTTTTCATTTTTGCAAATCACCTTGGTAAGCTCTCCATGCATAGTGAAGAGGAATACTTCAGCACATGATCGATCAAACTTTTCTGTTTATGTAAACATATGTAACTATTTTTTATGTACTTGTCTTCATCATCATAGAATTCCTTGCAGCGAAATCAGAAAGGTATGGAGTGTTCATTTTTGTTGTAAATTTTACATCAATGCAAGATTACCTGGGTGTTCATTATGATCATAGAATCTTTGCATATTGGTTTGTGTCAAAGTTCACCAAATTCCTGCGTGAAGAATTGCACCAAATTATTCTGTTTCTTACCCAGTGTTGTCATCTATACCTAGGATTTGGGAGCTTATAATGAATCTTTAAGGACACTAGCTAATACACATGCTCACAAAAGTATAAAGCATAGGTTCATTTGATTTGTGTAGCACTCTTGTTCGGACATTAGTGCTTTGATAATCAGAATCTAGGTTTTCTTGCTCTATTTTTTTTTATTTTTTTGTGCTTATTTTCATTTTAAACTACACCTAAAGGAACAAAGTTATTAACATGTTTTAATTTATATGGATTAAACTAAAATTAAGGGTCTTATGATAGTATAACTTGTTGAAAAATAATCTCGCATTACTTGTGGACAAGACCTTGGACATCTTTATAAAGAATGTGCAACTTTTTCTTATATAACCAGTTTTATGAGATGAATTAGGCTCACAAATTTCTTCATGATATCAGAGCCAAAGGTCATGGGATTAAACTTTGATTCCGTCAAATCACCCTTCATTTAAATTAAATATTCCATGTGTTGGGGTTCACCTATTAAAATAATGATTAAATGATTAAATTTACCTTTTCCTATGAGCTTAAGTTGTTGAGATAACTGGCAATTTAACATTGGTATTAAAGCTTACTATAGGACGAATGGGGCCTACACTACTTACCCCATGACAAGGACCAGGAAAAATATCGGCCTGCACGTGAGGGAGAGTATTGAGAAATAATCTAGGTCGCCTTTTATTATTCCGCTTTTATTATTTCTGCATTTATTTATGAATTTCTTCAGATCCATAGTGTTGCTAGACGGTTTTGACGACCAAACCGCGAGGGATAATGACATGCTTGGTATGATACTTACAAAACTCCATCCCATTTTGGTGAACTCTTGACCTACTATACCAAATTCACATCTGCTGGAAAGGAAAAGTTCCATATGTGCTCACTTTTCAATCACTGCAGCAACACCACCCTCCTTGGGGGGCCATAGTTCAAGGCTTTCTCAAATTCTTTTGCCGAATCAAGAGGAATAAGTTTGTGCTTGTGTATGTTAAGCATGTTGATTAAATGATTTTCAATAAATGAACCACGCTGGTGACTACTAGAATCATTGCTTAGTATTAAACTATCAACCACACTGTAGGAGCAACAACTTCAGTTGCTTTAGAGGCATGTTGTAATCAATTTAAATAAGAATCATTAAGATCATATATATATATATATATATATATATATATATATACTCAATCCTAGTACACAAGAAGTATACAAGAATGAATTCTCACTAGAGAGCAAAACACTCTTCTCTCACCTCAAGAAAAATCCCCCCTCCTTTCCCAAGCAGCCACGGGAGGAGGAAGTTTCCTCCCTGCCTTTCCCCTCTGAGCCCCTCTCCCTTCCCTCCCACTCTCTTTCCTGCCTCCTAAGAGGTTCTAAATACCTCCTTTAAGGTCCTACTTGCCTCATCGGAGGCCCTATCCATGGTCTGGTCACCGCCTCCTCCAACCGTTCCAAGCCTCAGCTCCGGCCTCTCCCTGCGAGTGGATCTTACTCGTGCACGCGTGTCCCACATGCGCCGATGTATGAAGACAAATCTCCTCCGCTTTGCCACCTCCCACCATTGTTCCCGGTCTCCTAGATCTAGTTGCTACTTCTCAACATTCACTGTCGGCAAGTGGCCTACACGCGTCGGTCACCAACAGCCACCATATGGCCTTCCTTCGCCCCATCAGCCAACTACGTTATTGTTTTGTATTATTTATTTCCTTTTTATGTTGTTTGCTTGTTTGTTCTAGGTTTTTACTCTTGTTTTTATTTGTCTGTTGTTATTTTCCTTGTATTTAAGAGTTCCGGCAACCATTTGTTCGTCTGCTCTTTGGGGTTTGGAAAGGTTTATAGAGCATTTACAGCTTCGTGCTATTTCCTAGACCTTTTGGTTGTGCCATCTCTACACACCTTATATTACCACTTTAATTGTTGGTCAATTTTCTTGGTCTTTGTGCCAAAAAATCATAAACCCGCATCATTCATTCAATGCATTGCCTCTTTTTTTCTATTTACCCGATCTGATATGGTGATTTTGGAGCTTTTTGTTTAGGTTACCCAGCCTATTGTAATTTATTGTTTAGTTCTTATGTACAAGAAAACACCTAAAAAGAAAAAGGCCCCACTATGATCGGCATAGAAGGCCCCATTAGGGCTTTTCTTTTATTATTATTAAAAAAAAAAAAAAACTAATATCCAAAATAAATACTTGAGGGTACAGTAAAAAAAAAAAAAAAAAGCCTAGGCTCGCTTCTATCTCATGAGTCATGCAGAACATATATGTCCTTTCAATCTATTCTAGATCCTTGGAAGACATGCCACAGGCTCACCAAGAATCTTACTGTAGCATTTATCTTCAAGCTCTAGTACCATTCATAAATAAGGAATGGTCCTTGATGGGAAGAGTGAAGGTTGCACAAGGCAGAGCCAAAGAAAACTACAATAGGATTTGCCAAAATATTGGGGATCCCAATCTGTCTCATCCTTCAACTAGCACTTGCTTGTAAATTTGCCAAAATATATGTCTCATCCTTCAACCAGCGCACTTGCACTTGCTTGTAAATTGTTTTCTAAATCCATATTTCAAGCAACAATCTCTGCTACAGAATAAGAGCAATTCAAATTAGATAATAATTCTGGACATGCAAAACTTTTCTTGTAGCCACAACTAGAAATGTATCAATGTTATATAATGTTTACATAAATGAGATTCCACAACTATTCTCTACATTCAGCCACCAGCTGACAACCTCTTAAAAGAACATTACATAGTGAGGATTACAAGACCATGAGATGGAAATTCCAACTGAGGTGTCTGTTGTACCACAAGAATTTCTTGCTTGCTTTGTTTGCCTGTGACAAGCATTATCACTGATGTCACAATCATATGGTTATGGTACTCGGGGCATTAAACAGATTTATTTATCAAAACAAAAACAAAAACAAAACAAACAAACAAAAAACATAAAATACATGCAGGACTTTCGTAATTTTCTCTAGTTCCATTACTAATATACAAGGAAGTCACCGGATGCAAGAAGTTTGAAAAGTCACTAAACAAAAATACTAATGTGGGGAATTTCATTTGACACTTCCTTAGAGTTCTTCTTTCTCTTCTTCATCCTACCTCTTTTGCTAAAATTTCAGTTTTTTTTTTTGTTTGTTTAATGTGAAAATCCCCTCTGTTTCCTCACTCTTATCTTTCTTTTAGTCACTTCTGCTACATGAATATATTTCATTCTTATCATCCTGGTCATGGCTTAGGAATAATGCCTAACAAAGTGATGTACAAATCTGTTCCTACAATCTATTCTACGGCATTAATTAAAATATTTATCACCTCCCCACTCCTCTCCCTCTTCCTCCTGTACTCCAGCATTAACAAGTCAAATAACTTCTGCAATAAGTATCTTGTATGTCATGCTTAGTTATATGCCCACCAGAGCATAGAGACAAAAGTAAAACACAAAATAGCATTTATGAATAACTTTTGAAATGATTCATTCATACCTTTAGTAAGCAATATATTTCTCAATTCCCAAGTTGACATAATTTTGTTAATTTTCTCTAATAGATTCAAATTTTAGGTGAGGCCAATACATGCTGTGTCAGCCAGCTTCAAGTTTTTTTTTCCCTGTAATATCAACAAGATAAATTCGAGTCCCATTACTATTATTACTATTATTATTATTATTATTATTATTATTATTATTATTTGGTAAGTGTAATGACAGAGATGGATTAGGAGAAAAACATTGAGTCCCATTATATCAATAGAAACAAAATTTGATGATTTCTTTGTACCAAATGAATTCTCACAGTGCTCAATGTCCCATAGGCACCATTGTAAATTTGTAATACACTAAATATATTTCAGATTCCTTTAGCTATAGACAGGAAGTTAAACCAACCAGTTTCTCATAGCTAATGACTAGCCTCAGTAGCTTGGGCATTGGAATTGAGATTATCATAGCCCCCACTTGTTGATGGTGCTGGACTGGCTTGATACAATGGCTGCATGACCATAGGTGGAGCACCATTGGAAGTGGGTGCTGCTGTGTTTCCAGGAACTGTTGTGGCTGCACTCACAGGAGGCCTTGGAATAGCATTCAATTGACCAGGCATGGAAGGAGCACCAGGTGGAAGCATCATCATAGGTGGCATTGTCGGAGAAGACAGATACCCTGCCAAACCCAACAAAAATATTGAATATAGTACATCCTTAAGGACAAAGGAAAGATTGCATGTCTTGCATATGGATCAAACATGGTGGCATGAAGATCCAAGCATAAAACATAAATGCGGAAGAGGACTAGCATAAAAATTCTATTGCATGTGTCTGACAGAGAAGACAAGGATAGAAAAGTACACCATTTGATTGATTGAGAACATACTGGTAGTTTTTTAGAAAACATGTCAGACATATAACGAGGTAATCCACCAATGTTCTTGTCTATCTACTGTTTGATTGCTATGATGTGGGAAACTCAAATGAAAGTTGGATGACCTACAGCAGCAGAAAATCACTAGAAGGAAGAACAGAGATGTGCACAATAATATCAACTATCAGTGGCAACAGCAATAGATCCAGTCAGATACATGACAACTGTTTGAACTAGAAGAAATGATAGCAGGGCACATAAGAGGTCAAAACACACAAAAAAAAAAAAAAAAAAAAAAAAAATCTACATGCAAAATGTGCAAAAACATGGATTAATGCATGGACCAGAAATGAGATGCCAACATATATATACACACACTATCCAATTTACCTGGAGGCCCGGCAATTGGTCTTGGTAAAACAGGAGGCCTCATCCCTGGGAGTAATGGTGAACTTCCAGGTATCTGTGCCATTACGGGTGTAGGTAGAACAGGAAGGCGGGGCCTCTGACCCATTAGATGTTGATTGTAAGCAGCACCAACCTGCTGGAAAGCTGCAGCTTGCCCAAGATGTTCCTTAATCCTTTGGTCGATCAAGCTTTGGGTTTGTTGCTCCTCAAATTGTTGATAGTATGTCCGAACATTGTGCTTGTGCTTGTAACCTGCATTGTGCTGCTTTCTTACAGATGGCTGAAATATAAAAATGAGATCGTCAACAATATACAAATGTTCATTATCTCACTTTCTAGAAGCTGCAAGTATGATAAACATGAGACTGCACATACAACATTTTAGACTTCAAAAGGCACAGACACTTGTAAACCAGGTTTTCACCGACATGCAATTGTTTTTATAACCGTAATTTTAAAATCCGAGAACCCAGTAAACCCACAATAAACAATTAAGCAAACATAGAGCTTGCACTTAATAAGCTAAGCTTCATTTGATTTTTATTTTGATAAGTGATATTGCTAGTTCAAACTAAGACCACAATCAAGTTGAAAAGGCTAAACCATTAAGCTAAGCAAAGCAACTCTGGTACAGCAAGAAGTTCGGGAAAAACTATTCTTATTCTTACATAGTATAAAACGACCATTGACAAACAATACCAATTGTACCCAGAAAATAATCAGACTTTCTTAGGAGCTAACTAAGACTCAAAATAACAAAAACCTTAAAGATAACTACCCTCAACATCAACCATATTGTTTTCTTTAGACTATAAAAAATAATAATAATAATAATAATAATAATAATAATAATAATAATAATAAATTCTTTAGTTCTTTGTTTCACAATTAAACGACCACCAGGAAAGAAAATCAAAAGCACCCCAAAAAATGCACATATCAAAACGAGACAAAAAAAAAAAAAAAAGAGAAAAAAAGAAAAGAAAAAAAGGACATTTTCTAGTGAAAGTTAACTTGCATGGTTCCCCACTTAAATTAACTAGCTCCTGCACTGTTTTGCAGTCAACTTCAGTGAAAGAAAACAGCATTCGCGTCATTTGGTTCAATCTTAGCACTAATCCTCAAAACTTTCGCAACAAATTAACAAAACAAAAAAAGGACATAATAAGAAGCTCTAGGAGATATACACAAAATCAAATGCATCAATCAATTTTGAAAAGCATCAACTTGAACAAAGGGGCTTACCGAATCGTGGGTCAAGTAGGTGTCACAATAATCACAGTAGTATCTGCAGAATCGTATCCGTCAATATACACACACATATATATATCAGCATGAAAAATTCATAATAATGAGGTAAGAATACGTGAAAGATAGCATAGCAAAGAGAACAAAAAAGAACACACCGTGGCATGGCTGTGTGTAGCTCGAATTGTATCTGATTGCAGAGAAGAGACACCCTAGGTGCAGAGACTCGGAGCAAAAACCCTAGCAAAGAGAGAGAGAGAGAGAGAGAGAGAGACTTTGTCTATGAGAGTAAAAAGTAGTGATTTTTGTTTGATTAATCAAATGACTATTTTGTTCTTACTTAATGGTAAGATTTGGAAATTTCTCTGGGCACTTTTGTCTTTTGAGTTTAGTAACTTTTCCAATAAAACACAAAATAACTGGACGTGACTAAAACGCTAACGTTTTGGTTACAAACGATATCTGTACGTGCGCACAAGTTGTCACGCGCCTGGGTTTCCTTCTCCGGGTCACGAACTGGAGCACCCAGGAAAGGGGAAAATGGACGACCAACATGGTTCCCGGAAATCCTCCATTCCAGGTTACATTTCATTTCTCAAACAATGATCACTGGTTGTTTTGGTTGCCTAGAAATTAGAGGAAAATGCGAAAGAAAAAAAAAAATCATATTTTTAAAAGATTTTCATGTAAAAAACGAGGCTTCTTTCTCTCCCACATTTGTCTCGGCAACCAAACGAGATGCTAAACAAAATTTTGATTTTGTTTTTGGCTGATATTCAAATCTGGTTTCTATTTTTGTTTTATTTTTTGAAAGTAAAATTCTTTTTTGTGTGTGTGTGTTCGAATGAATATTGAAACAAGGGTATGGGAAACTCCACAATGAAAAGCGAAGTTGGGTGGTCTCGCCGTCCGTTATATTCTATCACTTTGGTACCAGTGGGCTCTCTGTTGCGGTTGCCACCGGTGTCACCCATCCTCTAGGTTCTTCTTCCTTTCCTATACTTACATATCTGTGTGTATGATTTCGTAATGTTTGCGGGAAATAAATGGTTTAGTTGCAACTCAATGCATGGTGGGCTATTGACATTGTGGTTAATAACTCCGAATATGTATGACAATAAATGAATTTAAAAAAGTGGGTAATAGATTTGGATGTTGAATATGTTATTAAGGGATAGTTGTTGCTTATGTAATTGAAGTCTAAGGAAGGATTTCTGGTGGTTTTGTTGAAATTTCTTTTAAGGGGTCACAGCTTTGTGATCTGTTTGAGGTTTCAATGCAAATGTCTGCTGAATCTGGTGGGTTTAGCCGAAAATGTTAAAATTTGTGCTCAACTACCAGAACTTGACCATAAAGTGGATTGAGACAAGGTTGGAACTTATAATATATTGCAAGAAAATGTGCATTTGTTGTAGAACACTATCAGCTGGTGGTGTTCATGCCGACATGTATAGCTACTAGGCAGCTTGAGCAAAATGGATAAACTTAGATTTCGAAAACCGGCCGGCAAAGAGATTTCATCTTTTAAAAATGCATAGAAAGATTTAGCGTGATGTCGTTTTGATACTACATGAAAGATGTTCATAGGGAATTCTTTACAAACCAAGCTTAAGTTCTGACGCTGCTCCATCAAGCACTGCAATGGCCACCTCAGTGGACATGAGCAGCAACATTGCAGCAAGAACAGCCACAACCATGAACTTGGTGGCCTTAGAAGCAGCCATTTTTGCCATACAAAACTCGAAGGAAGAAGATAACTATTGCTGAAGAAAAGAAAATCTGGAGAGAAGATTACAATGTGAAGCTTTGGGCTCAGAATACGTATTTATAACTGAGGATAAGAACTCTGCTAATGGCAATATATTAACTGGAAAAAAGAATTTGTCTAAATGTATGATTTGGGAATTGGATTTTGGAAAATATCCAATTTTGTGTGTATAGAGTACGAGTAATGGTTCTCTTTCTATAAGCCCCTTGACTTTTGGGAATTTTGTAGACATTATTTCCAAGTTGCTTGTGTTGAGGTAGAAGACCATCTATGTGGTCAGGTACTGTTGTCAAGGTTCATTCTTGCATTTGGAGCATATCAGTGGATTGTTTACTGGCCTTGCAGCGGATCAAGTAAGAATTTGAAGGTGGCCCACTGACTTTTGATCTTACAATCTGGGAATCTTTGTGTGAAAGAAAGAAAGTAACTACAGTTATGCATTTCAATTTCTTCTGATAATGCTCTTTATTGTCTTAGCAACCATGCTTTAGTACTGAAAAATGTGAAATGGCAAAAAAAGTATGAATTTGAAGTAAAGACAGAGTCATGGATCTTGATGCAACTATTCTCAATGTAATTTATTGCAAGGTGGCATTAGATCAAGACTTTCTTTGGACGGTGAGGTTAAGTCAGGACTTCTGAAAATTTTATAATCTATTAAAGAAACTATAACATAAAAAATCAAGAAGAACAAGAAATTATAAAGGGAACTCATTGAATTCCTGTTGAATTTATAGGTTTCGAATTTTGCAATTAATCTGAGTAAAGTTCTCCTACGTTATCAAGAATTTATAGGTTTTGAATTTATCTCATATTGAAATGCAGATGTACTCAAGGTTAGGCTGCAAATGCAACTTGTTGGCCAGAAAGGTCCTTTGACAGGAATGGTATTTTGCTAACTCTTTGGTATTCTTTCATTATTATGATCTAGTTTATCATATTACTTTGCCCTGAGGTTTTGTATATACGGATTTATACAGGGAAAGTTATTTGTTCAAGTATTGAAGAATGAAGGACCCAGGTCTATGTATCTAGGATTGGCACCTTCATTGACAAGGTCGGTTCTTTATGGTGGTCTACGTTTAGGCTTGTATGAACCCTCGAAGTATGTTTGTGACTGGGCTTTCGGGTCCACCAATATCTTGGTTAAGATTGCATCTGGAGCATTCTCTGGTGGCATTGCAACTGCACTTACCAATCCAGTTGAGGTTCTAAAGGTAATGCCACCATGTCAGAAGAATTTTAACCAATCTTCTTGAATTTGATCGAAAAAATCAGTTTTGCTTTCATCAGGTACGGTTACAAATGAATCCAAACTTGAGAAGAGGACCTATTGGAGAATTGCAAAGAATTGTTTCTGAAGAGGGAATTAGAGCTCTCTGGAAGGGGGTTGGCCCTGCTATGGCCAGGGCGGCTGGTTTGACTGCATCTCAGCTGGCAACATATGATGAATCCAAGCGGGTCAAGTTCTAAGCATGATCTTTTTCACTTTGAATATCCACAAAGTAATTTCCACCATTTCTGAATGGTTAATATTATTTTGATTGGTAATCTGAAAAGAATGTTTGTCTTAATATCTATGTTCTTTCCTTTTTCTGTTTACTAAAGGTTTTCTCCAACTTCCTATATGTGCAGATTTTGATCAAGCAGACACCACTTGAAGAAGGATTTCCTCTTCATCTCATGTATAGCACTACTCTTAGGTTTCTTATTATCTGTAGATCTGCCAATTTCTGCAATTCGAGTTAAAGAGTATCTTTCCATGGTCTGAGAACCGTGACTGTGTATATAAGTTGTAAAAGTTGGCAGGTCATGGGATGATGAAGATTATTTACATCAATATTTAAAAAAATAAAAATAAAAAAATAAAAAATCAATATAAAAACTAATATACAAAACGTAATAAATTTTTTTTTTTAATTCTAAAATAAATGAGAGAGATAATTTCTTTCTTTCTGGGTCATAGATAAAATAGTATATCAGAAATATGAACTGACAGCATTATAATGTATTATGTCTAACCAGGCTTGCTCATAAACTGGTGAACTCAAAAAGCTAGCCTGTTGATTTTAATGTATTGTGTCTAACCAGGCTTGCTCATAAACTGGTGAACTCAAAAAGCTAGCCTGTTGATTTAAACACTGTTTGAGACATGCATAAAGTATACTCACTCACTCATATTCTGTTGTTGCATACCAAGTAGGGCAGATTCTTTGTTTCATATATTTATTGCATTTATAGCTGACTGTATATTTCACTTTTTGAAGCTCAAGTACAGTTGCAGGCACCGTGAGTACCCTCATAACTGCACCCATGGATATGATTAAAACCCGTCTCATGTTGCAACAAGAATCTAAAGAAGTTGGGACCTACAAAAATGGATTTCATTGTGCATATCAGGTATTTTGACTTTGCTTTCATTTTCATTGTACATTCAATGCTATCATTTCATTCCTTTCTACATGTGTAAGTGTGTGTGTGTGTGATTGTTATTGTTGGCAATTGTTTTTAATTATCAAAAAAAACTTTGACTAGCTGATATCACAAGGCCTTTTTCTGTCGATTTCAGTCAGGTTTCTGTTACAGGGGCAGGTCTGGACATTTTGCTGAGAGAGAATATTGGATGAGTGGTGATAACTAGAAGTTGGCTTTTGTGAATGGTCTGATAGGCTAAAAAATATACTATTGAAGTAGGACATGACAACGTGTTGGTAGTTGATTTCCCCGTTTTAGCTTAAGTGAGATTTTTCTTAAGATGGTATTGTTGAAATGTAGGCATTTTCCAAATTGTTTGATGCACTAAACTATAGGCTGCTTTGCTGCTCCACCTGCAAATTCTGCACTGGCTTTCTGTTATATTTTGAGCTTGTATTCTCAATTTTTTATTTTCTTTGTTTGCTTTAATTTTATACATTTGCCTTTCTGTTGGCTCTTGCTACACTGATATTTGAAGAGTAATGCTGGCGGAACATTTCTCTCATTTTTTTTCATACAGCTTTATCTTTCTTGCCTAATGCGGTTGTGTGAATTTCAGGTTTTGCTCACCGAAGGGCCTAGGGGCCTTTACAAGGGGTGAGTTTTGGTTCAAGCATTCACATTCTATGCTCTCTAGTTTGGTCCATCTATCACGTTTGCACATTTTTACTTCTTTGCAATATTCTTGGCAAAGCTTGTCATGAAGTTTCAGATGTATTTCTACTACTAGGCTTCCAATGTTATAACTTGACCACATAACTGTTTTTGGGGTCTGAGAAACTTCACAATCAGAAACTCATCAGCTTAGAGAAGTTCTAAAGATTTTTTTATTTGTGGTCTTGCACAATATGAGGGAGCTAACTTCTATATTTTATCAGGGGCCTTGCCATATTTGCAAGATTGTGTCCACAGACTACAATTACGTTTATACTTTGCGAAAAGCTACGCAAGCTTGCTGGATTGAATGCCATCTAGTCTCGGAATCATCTGTTTGCGGCTGCCATCATTTTCGGACTAGAATGGCTTTCCCTATAGCATTGCACATTCATTGCCAGGAAGTCCTAATTGAAAGACTTCGTTTTGGTTTTCATGTACAATTTTGAGGTGACTGAAATGTCATTTCATTATAATGGTCTCGAATCATCAGTTTCTCTGGATTTTGTTGTAACAATATTCTTTACCTGTCATTCCCGCATTTTTCTGGGGTCCGGCCGAATCCAATCGAACAGAATTTCCTTGTACTTGCATGTTCTTGTATTGCTTTCATGATTGTTTTAATAAAAGGGATGGTGACTTGTATGAAATTCAGCAAAGATGGCTAATCTTCTCTAGTTTTCCATGTGCTGCATCTTTTTTCTTTTTTTGCCTTTTTTTTCCATTATTTAAGGTAAGATGTCCATGGAGATCTGGTTGGGTTGACCAATATGAGTTGGAAGCTTGATGAGGAACAGCTTGCAAGCTCGTTGTCATGTGTTTGACTGAGACAACTCCACCAAAATTTTAGGTACAACTAACTTGTATTTGACTTTATGGGAGTTTTTCACATTTATGACGGTGCTACACTTCTCTTGAAATTGCCTTCCAATTTATCATACACCATACTGCTCTCTTTGTCTGCAATTTATTATGTTGGCTTTTTTTGTTGGATAAAGTTTTCCTCCAAACCGAGTTTGAGGAATTTTTTTCAACCTAATCTATAAAAGTAACACGTGTCCATTTTTTTAATAAATTTTGAGGAAAACTGTCTTTATTTTTTTGACAAGTTCGCACAGAATGAGGGAAGGAGATTCAAACTAGTGATCTCCGCTTCATTATACATGGTCCCAACCAATTAAACTACTTCTTAAGGACTATTATGTTGGCATTTGTCAGTGCTACATTCTTGTCGCTTTATTAGTTCTTTTTTTTTTTCCCTTCATTTTTTTTTTTTTAACTTGTATGGGTACAGAGGCTTTTGGGGTTATGGCTTTTGGTATGGTATGATAATTCAAATCGCCGAACTTTAACTCACCGCGACTCGCTCTTACGAACCATTATTTTGTTCCGGGTGATTCCCGACTCGGTTTGGGCCGTCAACTTTGGACGGAATCGGTCAACACGGGTGGGCAAGTTATGTGACACCAAGCCTTATGAAATGACAGAAATGTCCGAAATTCTGAGATATAAAAGGGTCAAATCACGTCTTTCATTTTATTTTTTCGGAGGTGATTGGTCTCTAACCTTGTTGAAACATTTATTTGAACAACTGCCCATATCGACCACCAGAGGAGATGATGACCCTAGCTAGTTCAATAATTGCCGACCAATGCCTCGTAGCCAGGACGTGCCCAATGGGCCAATGTCGGTTCATCACAACTTTAAATACATAACTGAGGTCTTCGTCAGCCCACTTTCAGCAAATTTGACTTGGGAGATATTCCAGCATAGCATGAAAAACGTTGGGGTCCCATTTAATACTTTTCTGCTTATTGTATAGTGGCTGCCAATGTGCCAATCAATACATTTCACCCATAAATTATGTATCCAAAGTGGATATATATTATTACGTATATCTCTATCCAAATTGGATTGTGCTCTGTCTAGTGTAATAGCTTTAATTTGGATCACTTATTTAAAATAATGGTTAATAACACAATAATACATAAGAGAGAGAGAAGGGCTACCTTGCATTGTGTGCAAGTCACAAGCCACATGAGTGTTTCGGTCACCCTTAAGGATCGGATTGGAGATGGCTAAACTACCTCTTATGGTCAACCCAATTTATTAAAGTGACACATTACTTGGTAACCAACTTTTGGGAAAAAAAATTCAAAGTACAGTATTTTTCTATATATATATATATATATATATATATAGATGTTATGCATCAATAAGTTTTTCATATTTGACACATATTCTCTTACAAATTCAATAGATAAACCATTAAATTTGTGAAGTCCATCATTGACTTATATGGAGTCCACATAAGTCGATAAATTTAATGGTTAATTTGTAAAATGAGATGGGTTAAATATGGAGAATATATATATATATATATAATGTGAGACATAACCTTACAAATGCACTCACAGTATTAGAAATATTGTGAGTGCATAAGTCAATGACATATATATATATATATATATATATATATAGAGAGAGAGAGAGAGAGATTGAATTTATAAACTTTCATTTACAAATTGTTATATATTATACCACATCTTACTAAGCTAATGTGACAATGCTTATCGGCCTTTAATTTTTTTTTTTAAAACATAAAATAATATATATTGTCACATATCTCAATAATAGACATAGCAGTACTCTTTCGTTTAAGCTTAGAAAAATAAAAATAAAATTACATATATATATATATATATATATATATATATATAATAAAAAAAAAAACCTTTATTCTTATTACAATACTCTAGTGTCACTTTCTAACAGGGATGGCCCAAACCATGGTAAAAAAAAAAGTGTCATGTGGGTAACTTAGCGGGTTTTTTGTCCCTTTTGGCGTGGAGACCAGGGGAAGGTTAAAAAGTGCCACTTCACTTGCAAAGACCGTAAAGAGAGAGAGAGAGAGAAACAATTGGGAAGCTCGGACGGAGAAGGAGAGCTTGACTTGGCGGGACAGTCTGGCGCACTTATCTTTGTGCCTCGGTTTTCACGATAATCTACCATTGTACCCCTCTCCAGCTATTTACACTTATACCCTTCTGCTTCAATCTGTACAGTACCACCACCTCTCTCTCCCTCCCATTACCATGCCACAACAAATAACGGTATCCGTACTCCCGCCTTTACACGAAAATGACTCAGAAACAGGTTGGTCAACCACAGCAGAAATAAATCTGGTCGGCTTTTTTTTTTTTGGATTTTGCTTCACTTCTGATTACTTTTCAGGTTTCCCATATGGAGTAAGTAAAGTATTTGCTACTTTTCCTGCTTTTTTTAAAAATAATAATAATCTATTAAATTAATATTTACTTTTTAAAAATATATAATTTTTACGTACATTTTTAGTAAGCGTACTTGTTATAAAGACAAATATCAATTTAATAAATCAAATTAAAAGAAAATTTTGTCCATTTTCCTGAATAAGCCCTAATGTGTGAAATTCCCCAAATATTCTCATTTTTTTGTATTGCACTTGATGGATCAAGCATGAAAATCTTGATTTAAAAAAAGCAAAATTAGTTTATGTGGTTTACTTGATATACAATTAACTCCTTGTGATATCAAAATGAACTCAAATATCCCTTAAGTATGCCAAAAAAATAATAATAATAATTTCTACGGTCAAATTTCGTTAAATAACTTAACATATTATAATAGAGTAAAACGTTAGAACTAATAAAATTGTGATACTTGTATTATTTAAGTTAGTTTCACACTAACGGAATCTGTTAAATAAGTTGATAGAATTTGATTGTTTGGACTCAATTATTTTTTGGCATACTTAAGGGATCTTTGAGTTCATTTTGATACCACAACGTGCTAATTGTAAATCAGCTAAACCACAATGACTAATTTTATATTTTTGCCTTAAAAAAACAAAATACAAAGATAGGTTGGGGTGTTTGGGCACCGATTCAAGCAGGACCCGAATAACCTTACCCAAGTATCTTCTTACCTATACGTATAGATCATCGCACTTGGTCCTCATCGATAAAAATAATAATAATAAAGAAAAAAAAAAAAAAACAACTTTAAATCTAAATATGGAGATAGGGTAGGTTATTTTTCCACCTAGAATGGTTTATAGTCAGAATTAATTTCATATTGGTAGTTGAATATGGATGATTAATCAACAAATGTATGGAAGTTTTTACACATTATAATTATAATATAATAATTATCCAAAATAAGCCATATATATCTACAAGCTATAGGTACCTGCAGAAGTAGTAGCTTGTACCTGCTTCCAAATGTAGACAGTACGTAAGACACTAAGACAGATACATACGTTACTTCATATATATATATATATATATGAAGTAACGTATGTATCTATATATATATATATAGCGACATCTGTTAACGTGAGAATGAATATAGCAAGCAGGCAGGAAGGCGGCATGCACCGTCCTTTTCAAATAAAATCACTGAAAACAAACACGTAAACGAGGAAAGAAATTCCAAAAGCCAAACATGGATGATGGGATGTCTTTCTTTTTGGCGTGGTGCCATGAATGCCCAAATAAGCGAAGGCCGACAGCTTTGTTTCATTAAACCTTTTTCTTGTGTCTTTTTATTTTCTCCTTTTTAAAACACAAATATCAACAAATACTCTAAATTTCTTTTATTTTTTTATGTCATATTATAATTAAAAACAAAAGGCAGAAAGCACCCTTAAAAAAAAAAAAAAATTGTTATTATAATTGGGATAAATCACTAGTAAGTCGAGGTTGAATAAATATTGCTTTTTTTAAAAAAAAAAATATTGCTGTCATTGTTGGATGATAACTTGTAGTCGATGCAAACTGAGTTGTGTTTTCTGTTATAATAGAAAAAAGAAAAGATACAAAGACTTACTTTATTTCTGAATAAAAAATAGGTTGTTGAGTATACTCATATAATGAAAACATATCATAAAAGTTAGTGGTTAATATAATACAATTGACTCGAACTAATAATTTAAACTTTTGATTTTTTTTTTTTTTTTTTTCGCGCTTCTTTAAGCCTAGTTGAGTCAATATTTAACCTAACCCTATCAAAACATCAATGAGACTCAAGGTGATTAACACTAATTAAGTATGAAAATTCTTGTTACTGGACTCGAACTCATACCCTAGTGTTTACCTAATCACATAAGAATTGTCTTGAGGCCACTGAACCATCACCATTGATAGTAGTCGAGTGATATCTTAATATGTAGTAAATAGGGTGTCCATTAGTGGGCAACCCTAGAGGAAGAATGGTTGAACGCTAGTCCTCAACACACTAAATGAGATTCTATGTTTTTAATGCTAAAAGTGTATTAAAACAATGGGATACAACATTATAGATGGCGTGTGTGCAACAACGAGCATGTGAATTAAAAATATCAAAATGGTTCTCTCTCTCTCTCTCTCTCTCGTTTTAAGAGAATGGTGAGCCATTTAGATTGTGGATATTGTGGTTATCGCTTTAGTAACATGCTCTATTGTCGGGAGAAGAAAATTATGGAACCCAGTAGTTAAAAGCATGTGGTACAACTTCATCATATTCTGGTTTTGGTGCATGAAATGCACCAATTAAATTTATATTCCCACTATATATTATTTTTCTAACATTTGTATTAGAGCTTGTTAGTTGTTCTCATGTGTATCTATTTTTGAAAAACAATAGCTTTTGAGTGCGTGAGTAGCCATTATTTATAGTGGTGGACTGCGCGCACCACAAATGATGCAATGATGATCACGCCATAACAAGTGTGGGCATCCCCATAAAAGGTAATAACTTATGTGAAGGTTATTGAAAAGAGAAACAATGCAAATCTTCACTAAGAGTTACACTGCATTCTATAAATAGAGTATGTCAAATCGTTGAATACAACTTCTCTCTGACTTTGTCTTTCACTTTGTCCTCCATTGGATTTTCACTTTCTAACAAAAATCTACAATGGCATTAGAGCATACATGTTTATAGAGGAAGATAAAGATAAAACAATAGAGTAAATGTACAAGACCATTAATAGACAGGTCCTCAATTTGGCATCAATCGTGGCCTTCTATAGTCTCCACTAGTCCATTGTCAAACCTAAAAAAGAACCTTTAACGATGACTGTGGGAAGTGTAAAATATACTTGGTACGTCCAAACCCAAAAAAAAAGGTATGGAATCAAATAGGGGTTTTTTAAAAAATGTATTTGTTCTTCAATTTCACAGTATATTTTTTTCAAATTAAACTCTTTCTCCATATTTACATAAAAGACTCGTCCTTCAGGCTTTGCAAGTGTTGCTGACAATTTGGTTATCTTGTAATGATAATTGTCACCTTGGGAATGTTAATCCTTATTATGAGATGGTGGACATGGGTTTGTTAAATTTAGTTCAGACTAAAGGTCTTATGAAATTGTTTGAAGATTAACGATTTCTAGTAGTATATATTTAAAACTCACAAACAATTAATGAGATGGAGAGTACCTAATAATTTATATTTTGAATTTTGTGACTAGGATGACTCATAAAGTTTTGGGTTTTTTTTTTTAATTTTATTTTATTTTATTTTTATTTTTTATTTTTTTATTGTGATTTGTTCATGAGAGTTACAAGGTTTAATTTTATTATAGGCTAAACATGATTTCTTTCACTTCTGTGAAACGAGTTTGAAGTGCGATGTTGACAAATCATTGGAGGTAATAGCTAGCCTATATTGATTATCTTTAGGGACTGAGTCATAATCGTTTTACCCTAAATGGATTAAAAAGTTAGTTAACTCACATGCTGCGTACTGGACACGAGATTCCCTAGATGCCTTAAAGTAGTAATATAATTTGCTTACTAAAATCTAAGGTTACATTGTGAGTTTGACTGAAGATAAAAGTCACAATTAAAGTTGACGACTTTGTGGTGGTTTATTGAGATATAAAGGCATATTACGGATGAAAGTTGAATATCTTTGATTTATTATAGTAGCACACGATTATATGAGAGTCACTACATTTGTAGTTACACATAGAGAGAAATTGTCCTAAAACAGTACTTGAGTTTTTTTGTTTGAGTGTTTGTAGTTGGCCATATGATATGTTTTATCTCCTAGACGATGATGTTGTCTATTATGCATAGACCAAGATCAACTCCAATTCAAATGAATCAGAGATGATCCAAATTCGTTGTGCACATGATAGTAGTGATGTGTTCTACAATTATTGTGGCATATCTATGAATATTTGGAGAGCACACACATATTCACCATGTATTTGGTGTTATGGTAAATTTGTATGTTGATAGGCTTAGGTTGGCTCATTCACACGAGTAATCGCCTCTGCCACTTAGGTAATGAGTAAGAATGAGACATTGTGTCCCTTGATGATTATGTGGCACATAGAGTTTGTTGACACAAACATGTGTCACCTTACCTATGACTAAGATGAGGTCTTTATTTTTGTTAAGATCATGCATGGATAATCCACAATCTATGTTGCATGTGATTATCAAGATACGAAACCTTAATTTGGCACAAAAGGTGGCGAGCAAATAGAGGACTCAGGTCAAGCACTTGGGTAGTGTCTGGAATAAGATTTGTACACCATAACATATGCTTGTTCGATTGACAATGTAGATGAGTGAATAAATCCTTACTTCCTCACAATGAGTCCCATAGGTCATTGTAAATTACTTTATTTATGCCCTATGTGGCCTTTAACCATGTCACGAGGTTGAGTTTGTAGTGTCTGCTACTTTAGCATGTTGTCTATGACCATGTATGATGCGGTTTAAAGGGGCATTGCTAGGAAAGTGACTGGATCAAAGTTGTCCACCATGAGGGTGAAGGGAAGACTATTTGACAACATATTCGTATTATGTTTGTACATATTGTCGGCAATTTGTGTTGCAACATAATTGTGGGTATATCATGCTTTGGTGAATGTTAAGAATTACTTTAAGATATTGGACTCGAAAGGAATTAGAGATACTTAATATGATGTGACCAAATGAGTTGGGACATAATGAGACACTTATAGGGATGCTGGTATATTGGTCTTCACAAGATTTGGTATAATACTCACAACCTTTTTTACAAGTGTGCTCGGTGGATACACGGTCTATTTGCTAATATGAAAATGATTGCAACAAATAGAGAGATGCATGATTGAGTCCTGCTCACTGTGTGGGAGTGAGGGATATAGTAAATAGTGGGCAACCTAAGAAGAGTAAAGGACACTTGAAACCTTCTCCATCATTGACGAGCTCTAAAGAATGAACATGATCTTCGAAGTTGGTTTGGCGAGAGCCTTTTTAAGAAGGATGAGGAGATGTAGACGATGGAATGGTTTTGAGAGGTAGAGTTTGGCGAGAGCTTTCTTTAAGGATGCATAACAGTTTCCCAATAAGGGAATTTTGAGAAGATCAAGTCAAAAATACTAACGTGGACGGCAGATGATCGGTTTTCCATCCAAATTGACGGGACTGACTAACGGAGTGGCCATTTTGTCACATGTTGGAACTTTATTGGGCTACTTTAATACCTTTTGAATATTGTGAGGCTATATTGCAAACGGCTGTTAGTTTGGAGGGCTTTTTTTTTTATATATATATTTTTTCCTAAAAAAATTGGCATTTTTGACACACTTTGGTAGTTTGATATCACTTTAGTACATTTTAAACTTCATGAGTGTAACACCTTAGATAAATCAATTAACTCGACACCAAAACTAGAATCTATTTAGTAAATTCTATATCACCTATCACTTTTTTTTTTCTCTCTCTCTCTATCTTTTGTTGAGAGAGAGCTACCAAAAACCTTGGGTTTTCTTCCATCTCCTTGGTGAGATTAGCCACCTCTTTTGTGAGATTTCTCTCAGAGGAGATATGGTCATTCTCCATTGTCCTCCCTCTTCTTTGTTTCTTTTTTCTTGTTCTTGTTGTTTTTTTCGGTGGTTTTTGTTGTTGTGCTTTCCGACCAGACCAAGAGCTCCGACCTCCTTCATACTCTCCGCTCAGCCTCTGTATCGCCTCCATTCGTTCGTCGCTGTGCTGCGCCGCTCACCCAACGTTGCATGAAGCATACGTCCAGGAGAGAAATTTCATATCAGACAACTACCCTCTAGGGAAAGCAATGAATACACGCACTTAGAAAAAATAATTCACTAAATGAAGGTGAATTAAAATCACCCGCACAATTGAATGCCAAATTAATGGCTGTTTGGATGACAAATTCCTTATGAAGGCACACAATATAAATGATATTTAGCCTATATATAATCAGTAAAATGCTAGACTTAGGTCTGCATCCATGCTCGAAACTAAATATTTTTGGGCCAGAGCAAGAGCAGAGGGGAAAAGGGAACACTAAAAGTGAGATAAAAAATAAAATAAAATAAAAAAGTGGTATGCGGCTATTAAATTTTTAGTTGTCCCAAAAGCTTAAGCTAATAAGAAGATGTAAATTTAATCACTTAATCATTACTTTAACAACAACTTCTTTTTGTTCCCTTTAATTTAGTTGCTTGAGTTCGAATTTTGTCAATTTCATTATCATAATATTAATACACGTTTAATTTGGTCCCTCCGATTACATCTATTAACCGGATCATCCATTAAATATATTAACCAAATTAGAATTTAATAGACTAAAGTGAAAACAAAGTTAAACTTCCAATATTCAACTCGAACGAAGTTTAAAATTAAACAATCAGACAAATCTTTATGAACATTCACTCTAAGAATAGCATGTTAATATCATACCCCACAATTTAAATTTTATTTTATTACATTTTATGATGGTGTAAATATTGTTTCACCATTAAAAAAATTTAATTGACGGAACAATATATTTAGGAGAAAATCTACTTTACCCCCCTGAAGTTTCAGAGGTTTTTTAATTTGAACTCCAAAGTTTAAAAATTGGCAATGTACTCCTTAATGTTTAAAAAATTTTCAATTTAAACCTTCTGTTACTAATTTTCATTAAATTGGACGAAAATTTTTTTAAAAAAATGCTTGAGGGTAATTGCGTAATTTTATAGATTTCCGTCCAATTTGACGGAAATTAGTAACGGAAGGTTTAAATTGAAAATTTTTGAAACAATAGGGGGGTACATTGCCAATTTTTAAACTTTAGATTTCAAATTGAAAAACCCCTTAAATTTCAAGGGATAAAGTAGATTTTTCCCATATATTTATTATGCGATAATATATACATAATTAAGTCTATAAAATTTAGTCTAAACTATAAAATAGTTGGTTTCCATATCACTTGAAATAAAGAGATCTATTCCATTTTTTTTTTAATTATTCTTTATTTATTTATTTATTTTTGTTTTATATTCCATCTTGTTTTAAGCTACCATGGTTGAAGACTTCTTCTAATATTAAATTACCATATAATTACGTTAATCACTCTAATAAGACACAGATCTCATTAGATCCAATCATCCAAGCTTTATTAGTATCATTACTCTACAAGAGAGTTGGCATTTACATTATTAAATTTAAACCCTTAATTTGAGGAGAAAGTTGCTGTACAAGTTACATAAACACCGCCACGGCGCCACCTCAATCATCAGTAAATCTGGTGCCCCGCAATGAGGGTATTGCCGTCAATTTCTGCTTTACACGTTAACTCTTTCTTATTTATTTTCTGTTTTCAAAACAAAAAATATTAACTAACTATCTAAATTTAAAATACAAAATTAGTTTCACGTTTATAAAATATTTTTTTATTTAAAACAAAAAAACAAAAAAAAAAACAAAAACATCCTCTTATTACCAAACGAAATCCTTCGAACAACTAGGGTGAACAGAGAAGTACTGGAACAGCTGTGATGGCACCGTCGTAATAAAACCCAACTTCAACACCGAAAACAAACGTTTAATTATGATATAGCTAGTGAAGATCCAGAAACCCATTTTTCACTGCGAAGACTCCACGAAGAACCAAAAAAACCAAAAAAGAAAAAGAAAAAAGAAAAAACCAAAACCAAAACCAAAACCGCTTCTTCAGAACGAAAATCTAGAGAGAGAGATAAATCACAGCGAGAGAGAGAGAGAGAGAGAGAGAGAGAGGGAGAGAGAGTAGGCATTAATGGCGGAGGGGAAGAGAGAGAGGGGAGCGAGCAGTGAGGAGAGCGTGAAGCTGTTCGTAGGTCAAGTGCCGAAGCACATGACGGAGGTTCAGCTCCTAGCAATGTTCAAGGAGTTCGCACTCGTCGACGAGGTCAACATCATCAAGGACAAGGCCACGCGCGCCTCACGTGGTTCGCTTCCTCTATCACTCACATTCTCGAATCTTCTTCTCCTCTCTCGGTCCCCGAATTTCTCTTTCGTTCCGAATGTGTGATTTCGCGTTGATTTGCTCCATTTCCTGTGAGATTCGCGTGTTTCGAACCCTAATTTTGTGTGATTTTTGCGCGCAGGGTGTTGCTTCGTGATATGTCCGTCGAGGCAGGAAGCGGACAAGGCCGTAAATGCTTGTCACAACAAGAAGACTCTGTCTGGGGTTAGTGTAACTCTGATCTCTGTGCTTGTGCCTTCCAGAACAATAAATTTTGAACATTATTACTATTACTGTGTTTGAAACTTGAAAGTTTTGCTCTATGTGTCAATTATTGATCGTTACGACTTTTCTGAGTTTTTTTTTTTTTTTTTTTTTTTTTTTTTTTTTTTTTTTCCTGAGAATTGATCGTTACGACTTGAAAGTGGTAAAAGAGTTCTAAAAGCAGTAAGCTATGTAGTCTTCTGAGAACTTAATTGCACCCACTGAGTTATTTCTACTGTGCATCGTGATTAAACTTTTGCGATGAGTTATGAACTAGTGCTATAAGTAAACGGTGCTGACAACTACTGGCTGTGTCAGTACCTTTTGGTGAAAACAGTTTGCAAGCATTTAACATTGACCATTTATAGCAATTGATGACTACGTTTCAAATCTTCTCCACGTGTAGATGCACTATATACGAGTACAGTATGCGCACATAGTTCTCTTGCTTGTATGAGCTGCGGAAGGATTATAGACTGAGAATACTATGACTCAATTCTAACCACTTAGATGAGAGCTGCGAAGTATTCAAGATTAATCAATATTGGGGGAAAATTGTAACTGAATTGATTGATTTGCTCTGTCAGCAATGGAGAAGTTTGTGAAATTAGTTTGTCATGCCTGATCACAAAGTAAAATGGTCGCATCTTGAAAGGATGGCTGGTTACAACTGGAATGCATTTATTGCAATTAGGGAAGATAAATGGTGCTGGTCTTTTTAGCATTCACACTTTATAAGAGGAATTATGGGTTCTAAGTTTATAAGTAAACGTGTGAACAGTGCAAGTTGGTGCATTATGTGGGTTCTAAGTTTCTAGTTGTTAATGAGTGTAAAAGAAGAAAAATATGTCAAAATAGTGTAACTTTGGCATGCAGCATTAGTTCAGATCACCCAATTGTTCATGATTACTTAGGCCATCAGCATTTGTATACAACATGGAGAGACAATTGGCAATTGGCACCTTAGTATCTGTTTCTCTAATGATTTATGGAAACATTTTCTGCAGAATTTAAAGTTGTTATACTTGTTTCCATTGGAGTGAAGGTAGGGGCAAGAGCGAAATAGAGCCCGGCAGTTTGCTCTAAGAATGTTAAATTTTTTGGAGTTTGTCCGTGTGGTTGGTCTGTTTCTTCTAGCACTGCTGATGTGTGGTGCTAGTTTAAAAGATAAAGATCTAAAGAAAAGTAATTATCTAAGTCAACATAAATGAAATGGAGATTCAGTGTATTAACTAGCATTACCGTGCAGAAGTATGAAATCTGGATAGGGCCCAATAACTTAGAGATAAGTGGCTTGGAAGCATCTAGATGATTATTTTACCTACCTAAGATAGCTTCTAACACTACCACATACCAACTTTAGGGAGGATTCAAAAACTTAAATGGAAAATAGTCATGCTCCATAGACTTAGCCTATATCCAGTTCTCGATGCTTTCTTTTCCTTGTGAACAATGTCATCCAGTTAACACTTGGGAAAATTTTTGTTAGATACTTTCACAGCTGTCAGTAATGTTGGAAGCATGGTCATGCTTCCAATCACATAGCAAAAAGATTTGGTAAGGACTGAGGGACGTCTGTTGCTGAAACACATTATCGTGTTTAGCAACTGCTGACACATAATTGGTAGATTGATAAAAGAAGAGTCAAGACAACTTGCAGCAGATTATCAAAACAATTGGCATGGATGAGAAATTGGCCAATAATTGTGCCTCAAGATTAGGTGAGATCCATTAGTGAGAGCTAACTGGCAATGAAAGCTGTAGCCTACCAGATTAAGTTGTGATAGAATGTAACAAGCATTTTTCTTTTTTGGTTCTGAATTAATGAACATAAAAATTAGTATTTGGTTAAATGTATGTTAAGGGGAATGTGCATCAGTCTGAGTTTACTAACGTTGCTGTGATAGAGTATTTACTTTAATGTTTTGGGTAATTGCTCTTTTTGTACAATTTTGGGTACCAAGAATCATGATTAGCAGATTGGTGTTCTCTTTCTCTAATCTTGTAGATCTTGTTAACTTTTTCAACACCAATAGGGTGGTTGCTTCTCTTGTATACTTTTCGTGTACGTGAGATTTTCTCCTTCTAATAAATTATTATTCATCAAAAAATGATTAGCAGATTGATGTATGGACCAGTGTTATTAAAATTGTATGCTTATGCAACTTTGGCAATTTTCTGACCTAGGTATTAAAGTCACTGGCGGAGCCCTATGTAGGCCTTGCTGGACCTTCAAGTGATTGCCCAGGCAAGCTTCTATTTGGGCTCTTGCCTTTGCCTGTATAGCCATTGTGATTCAATATTTGATCCAAGTATTTCTTCATCTATCTAAATGAAGTTAATTGAAAAATGTCAACAAAGGCATATTAGAAATTTGTAATCAAGTAGTTGGCACCCAAATTATTGCCCCAGACTTTACTTTGTACAAGTTATATTGTATCTTTAGTATTTCTGTGAGATGTGTTCATGTTTTTCTCATTCTGATTTTAAAGCACCTGTTCTTTCTGTCCATTCAGGCATCTAGTCCGTTGCAAGTGAAGTATGCAGATGGCGAGTTGGAAAGACTAGGTGTAGTATTCATTATTTTAATTTGTCTTTAAAACAGTTCCTCTGAATTGTTGCTGCTTCTGTTCTCCTTCCTTACCTGATAATTTTCTTTTCTCTTTCATTGAAGCCTTTATTCTACATTGCGTGTCATTTACCTAGATAAATAATTTTTTACTGTGCCTGTCATCCAGAACACAAGCTCTTCGTTGGCATGCTTCCAAAGAATGTTTCTGAAGCCGATGTTTCTGCTCTCTTCTCTAAATATGGAGCTATCAAAGACTTACAGATATTAAGAGGTTCTCAGCAAACTAGTAAAGGTACTTATTTCATAACCTTGTCTTCTAGATTGGTTGCTATTAAACCACTAAGACCTCAAACTTAACCAGTTCTCAGTGTATTCATTGGTTGTTCTGCATATATATATATACATATTTTGTTTTCTACTGCAGGCTGTGCATTTTTGAAGTATGAGACAAAAGAGCAAGCAATTGCAGCACTTGAGGCCATCAATGGAAAGCATAAAATGGAGGTTTGTGCATATTACAAATTTTGGTGGAAATTCATTTAAGTACCATCATTCTCTATTGTCATTAGTCTTTCCAAGGTAGTTGGGCTGGGCTGGTTGAGTTATTTTGTTGCTTGATATTTGCTTATACAATAAATAACTCAGAGTCAGCTGATCCATTAGCCGAACTGATGGTCATCTTTTCCCTTTTTAGGGATCAAGTGTTCCTTTGGTCGTGAAATGGGCAGATACTGAAAAAGAAAGGCAAGCACGGAGGGCTCAGAAAGCTCAATCCCAGGCTTCTAACGTGTCAAGTATTGATTCACAACATCCTTCATTATTTGGAGCTTTGCCAATGGGTTATGTTCCCCAATATAATGGATATGGTTATCAGGTCAGTTTCACAATATGTGTATTTATAGCTTAATATGTTGGAACTTGTGGGCACTTCTTTTTGGTAAAAACATCTTTGCACTTTATAACTGTGCTCATTGCACTATCTTGCCTACCTAGACAAAGTGTCTCAATTGTATTGTATTGTTTTGTTTTGTCATTCTCATTGTTTTGATCTAGTATCTTAGTAAGTTCAGAATGTAATGATTGTCTCCTATCTGTAGGCTCCTGGAACCTATGGACTTATGCAATACCGCCTGCCACAAATTCAGAATCAACCTGGATTTCATAATATGATTCCTACAGTAAACCAAGGAAATGCATTGCGTGGAATTACGCCTGATCTTGGCCCTGGTATGGCATCTAGAAATTACGCTATTCCTCCTGCAAGTTATGTGGGCTCTTATCCAGGGGTACCAGGTCTTCAGCATCCCATGGCATATCCTGGAGGAATGATGAGTCACCGGCCAATGAGTGGTTCACCTGGGTCAGTGCCACCTGCTGTTGTTAACGGTAATTCTGCGACATCTTCTGGCACGGGTAAAAGTTCTGGGGGTCAGGTTGAAGGTTGTTACCAATAAATAGTTCTTTTTGCCCCTATCTCATTTTATGTTTTCTTCTGGGTGTAAGTTCTTGGTGGTGTTATTAAGTATTTTGTCTCCTCTGACTTAGGTCCACCTGGTGCTAATCTATTTATTTATCACATACCTCAAGAATTTGGAGATCAAGAGCTTGCCAATGCTTTTCAGGCATTTGGTAGGGTCTTGAGTGCTAAGGTTTTTGTCGACAAAGCAACTGGTGTCAGCAAATGTTTTGGTGATTACGTTACCTAGTTAACCATCAATCTGACATAATTTCTTTTGAGATTTGTTTCTCTAATACTATTTATTTGCACCAAAGAAAACTAATTCACTATTTGCAGGATTTGTCAGCTATGACTTACCAGAGGCTGCTCAATCTGCCATTAGTATGATGAATGGATTCCAGTTAGGTGGCAAGAAATTAAAGGTTCAGCTTAAGAGAGATAATAGAGAGAGTAAATCTTATTGAATTGAAGGTGAGTCATGGAAGAAAGCAGAATTCTTAATG